>NW_010394633.1:0-8471 GCF_000710305.1 Buceros rhinoceros silvestris
AAAACATTAAAATATATATGAATATAAATATATATGGACAATATCTTAATATATAACTAGATATAATAAGAGAAATAGAAATAATTAGCAAGTACAAAATAGGGAAACTTAGTAGCAATTATTTAGAACAGGAAATTGGAGCTACGGTGCTTCACAAGAGGAGTGTGTGACTTAATATTGCCAAAGGTTTAAATACTTGCCTGTGATATTCCTATTCATACATCCTGTATTTCACAGAAATGGCAATGCCTCCATTGACAAACACTGTTCAGGTTTTGGTTCCACACTGAGAAAGCTTCTGGAGTTAACATTTTAAAAGAGATGTGGAAAAATCAGATCAGTAAGTCTACACTGTGTTCATTTGGTTCATTTTTTGACCATCTGGTAACACTGGAAAAACACAGGACATCCTTTTGGTTGCTGACCTGCTTCTCCACTAACAGCAATGACAAAGGAATGTAGAACCCCCTGTTCGTTCAGATTTCTCTGTTCCTTTTTCTGTGAAAAACTATGATAAGCAAAATGAATGGATTAATATAATTAACAAAACAAAGAAAAAAGAATCTGCAGTCAGGGGTATAAAAAGCTGTAATTTCATTAGAGCTTCATTAGACTGGCAAAAGATTCAAAAATGATTGTAGTTCCAGGCTGATGGGAAAAAGGAGAAGCAGCCAGTTGTTCATGATGGTTCTCTGAGAAGTTGTAACCTTTGAGATTTATTTTCCAAATAGACTTCGTAGGGTCGCTTCACGTGATTTAAAATATAGAATATAAACAACTGCATCCATATTAAAATCAGGCAACATCCCCATGCGTTCTTCCTCTCATAGCAATCCAGTGTCTCTGCACATTTATTTCACTTTTTATTATCTGTAGATTGACTGTGCAGAAAATCTCAAATGAGAGAGAAAAAAGGGAGAAAAAAAAGCAGCACTAATTTCCTGTACACTTCAAAAAGATCTGATGCCTCTAGTTTTAAGGTATTAATCAAACACATTTCTGTAAAACCAAACCAATAATTAGTTTAACTAAACTGAGATATTTCGTAGTCTGTGGCTCCTGCATGTAAGTTAAGAAATCTGGACATGCTAATGAAGCCCTACAAGATTTGCCTGTAGTGAGCAACTATTATTAGCATGATTGACAAAGGAGTTATTTCTGACTATTAGGTGGTCATTTTACATCCTGAAATGTGAGATTTAATCACCATTATTAAAATAGTGTGCACAGCTAAAAATGTAGTTGGAAGTTATAAAACTGCCCGGTAGCTCTTCCAGCCTGGAAACCAGCAGCTTCCTCCTCTGTTCTCCCTGAAGTCAATTACCAGCTTCCTTAAAACCTCTTGTTTAGTCTGGGCTGTCCATCATACGGTGCTTTGTTCCTAAATTGGCTCTTGACTAGATTTACGTGGAAAAGTGTTTCCAGGTGTTTGCAAGGATAGGTGCTCTCTTTAATAGCATATAACAGAAATTCAGCTAATGGGTTTCTTGTTTCTCTTCTGAGCCTACATATAAAGGCAGTTTGCAAACGAATCAGTCTGAATGTTGTTTCTGGACTTTCATTTGTAGAAATATCATTAGGAAGGTCTCCTCTGCTAGTGTAGAGTATTAATGGGAAATTATTTATGTAATTTTTTTTGTTTATATGTTATATCGAAATTTTATATTAAGAGTTTTAGTGAGTCTTATGGAGACAGAAAAGAGATATTTTTATCCATTTGTAAAAAGAAAGAAAACAGACACAAAAAAATTGAAAGTGAAAGATGATCAGCATAAATATGTAGTCTTCCTCTGTAAGCTATTGTTAAATGTACAAATAAAAATCATAGTTATTTCTAGTTTTCTGTGTCGTTAGCACAGTTTTGTAATAGGCATACCACAGATAATTACAGGTCTTCTTAATCTCTAAAAACTTCTGTTAGTTTTACATCATCAGGCAAATCTCCCTTCATAGTAACGATTGTTTTATAAATTATCTGGCCATATAAGGTTGTAAATGTTATTAGAGCAGTAACTCAAGTAACAATAATTTAAATATTAATAATTTTAACATTTTTAATTTCATAATTTCCAGGGAAATTGTTGCTCTGAAATGTGTCTAAGTTAATAAAGAAAATAATATTGGATCTGTATTTTTTTTGAATCCGGAATTGTTTCCTTTCCCAGATACACAAGAGCAGTGTGAAATATTTTAGCAATAATATATAAGAAAGTATGCTCTATTTCTCATCTATTATGTATTTAAAACACATTGTACGACATGGCAAACACCTGAAACCATCCACAGCCTGTAGCTAGGAGTATTTGAGTAGAAATTAGCCATAAATAATGTAATGTGTATAAAAGAATCAGTATTGGCCATGATGATACTAGTTTTAGATAGCTTCATTATTAACAGCAGAATACAATATATGCTGCAAGGTATTTAATTGCTTACAGTTGCCACACAAATCTGTTCTGTAAATTTTGCAATCAATGTACCTTTTTGCAGAAATTATCAGTGATGAATAGTATTCGCTTATTAAATGGTGATAAGTAGTGTAACATTTCTTCGTCTCGTGTTTATGAAGGATTTTTCCAACATAAACAAAGACGATGGGTAGGATATTTCTAGGAGAATATGTTTGTAGAATCTCTCTCTGTATCAGCAGGTTTGTGGACTGCTTCAATTTGTGTTAAAACATCCATACGATCCACTCCCACTTTAAGTTGCTTTAGTATTTTCCTGGAATTTGTCCTCCGGTGCCTGGTGGCAGTGAAATTGATCTTCAGCTTGTGGTCTTGGAATAAAAAAACCGCATACAATTCAGTCTTCCTCTGAAAGTCAAAGATCTGCACAGTAAAACACATGTCAAATTACTTACACAAGAGAAATTTTAACAAAGATGTAGTAATAGCAGAAAAGTTTGAAGTCAGAAAACAAAAGCATATTTAATTGTTGAGGTTTTCTTCTGAGATGAATCATGATTGGTATTTAGTGGCCCCATTACACAGGTTTGTTGTTTCACAGAAATAGTGGTGTATTTCTGTCAGAGTGCAGCCATCTGGCTGAAAATTGCACAACCTGCTACTGTTCTAAAATGGACTTTGTTGGCACGTATGAAAGGCACGATGCTTCCTGTCGGAAGGAAGTTCCATTAAACCATTGTAGTGGAATACGGGAATATGTATTTCCTTACCTAGTGGAATATAGTTCCTACATAATGGAATATTTATTGCCTAATCCTATTTAATATTTAATAAACCTGTGGTATTTGAGATAATCAGATATATTTCTCATTTTCATATGTAGACTTAAGATTTCATGCTTTAACTTCGCCTAGAGTTTGGGATGTTTTCTGTGGGCTGGTTATTGCCTTGTCATGTTACAGTGGTTTTGCAAGTCCTAATCCTTGGCTGTTGATCCCGAATGATAATGAGTTCATCAATTTAGTATCATCTTTACTGTTAGTAGAGTAATTACAATTTTTTTCTTGACTGAGGACCTGCCTATCAAGTAGATATTGATAAACAAATGGTGGGGGTTCTGAGTAAAACTTCTCAGTGTAAACTTACTAGAAATGAATCAGATGTATGCTTTTTGCAGTGCAATATTCAGAACAGTTCTGAGCAATTGCAAGCTGCCACTGTCTTCGTGCCTCACCATGCTGATTCACCACCCATATCAGACAGTGCTATCATTTATTTTATAAAAATGGAAAGCTCTTCAATAAAACACCCTTAGTTTTAAAAATAGCAGGAGCAATAGAAAACCCTTTTTTGTTTATTTTTTACCTAGTCAATTAGATTGCAGCTAAATTCCTTAGAGAAGACAGTACAGATTTCAGTATTCATAATCTCATTTTGTAATTTTGCATCTGCAGTGAAAAGGTACAAGAATATATTACAGCTACTGGAGATGCTGTTTATGATGTTCTAAGTAGGGAGCATTTACAGTTGTTCCTGACTGACCAGTTGTGAGAGCAGTTGCGTTGTTTAATGGCAAGTCCACTTTGTAACCAAGCACAAGTTGATGTTAGTGCTACAAGAAAAGTATCTGAAGGCATTCTTTTTTCTTTTTTTACTTAAGACTTGTCTCATTTATTCTGCCTCTCTCATACAGATAAGTTTCAACATATGACTCAGTTGCATATAGCCAATCTATACTTATCATAGTCTATCACCATATATCACAAAAGAGAATGAATACATAGCTTTCCCTTCAGAAGGATTTTTTGCATATAGCCAATCTATACTTATCATAGTCTATCACCATATATCACAAAAGAGAATGAATACATAGCTTGCCCTCCAGCAGGATTTTTCACCTCTATCCCCACCATTCCATTTTACCTTAATTAAGAGCTCCACACAACGTTTATATTTCTATTAAAAAAAAAAAATCACGCTAGAAGGAAAGGAGAGTAAAAGGTTGTACTTTGAAGGGCCTATTCATTAGGAGAAAAAAAATACACCGGCCTTTACTGACCTCTAGAGTTGAGTGCCCATGCCCCTCTCTTTTATACAGCATACGTGTCTGTTTTTAACAGAACTGAATCCACAAGAGTGGATGAATGGAGTAACATTGAACAGGAGTAACATTTTCTGAACAACCAAATTATTTACTTCTTGAGATGCCTGTTGCCTTTACCTACATTCTTTTCACATAGGAAGCAATATAAAGGAAAGAGATAGGCCCAGAAGGCAACAGTCTCTTCAAATTCTTCCAAGGCCACTAAACACAAGTAGAGTGCAAACCTAAGTCTGAAAGCAGCCTTTAGGTGTCAGACTTAGGAGAATCCCACTTTGCGTGACTGAATTTGCTGTAGTCTGCCGAAGGGTGAGATAATAGGTAGTGACTAGCCCTATCAACAGAGTCCTTCTGTTGACCTGCTGACTTCAGTTTTAAAACCTAAGAGTAAAGCTTCAGCCTAAATATATAGTAATGCTCAGAAGTTGTACAGTTTATCACAGCTCAGAATCCAGTTTTTCTTTGTCATCTTAAAAAGAAAACCCTGGTCACTGTGAAAGTTTCAAAGTTTTCAGGTTTTTTTATGATTATAACCTTGGTTTGTTCCATCAAGGATCAGAAACAGTGACGTGATTTTTAAAACAATTAAGTAACACACTCAAATTTCAAGTGTTGGATACTATAGACTATAGAGACTATAGATCCAGCATCTAAGGATGCTGCATTTCCTCAATGATTTGTTGTGAGTTATTCATTCTGATGTCAGATATTTATTGGCCCGTGTAACTAAGGGAGTATGGTAACTGCTTTGATAGGTCTTCCTTTTTCTAATTGCATTTCTTTGCTCGGTCTTACAAAGTATTTTCATTCACCCCTCAATCCTACTGGTTGGTTGCTCCACTAACAAGGACTGTCAATGACTGTGGTTAGTAATTACGCTGATGTGGGCAGACAATCCATCATGGTGGATTTTGCATGTGGCGGTTGATAAATTAATCATGGGGCCATGGTGCAGAAACTACACAGCAGAGCAGAAATTTGTCTTCTAAAGGCTTGTTCAGGGTTGGAGCATAAAGAATAATGAGCCCATAGCTGATAGCTCTTGTCTGCCAATCAATCTTCCTATTTTGCTTTTTACACTCTTTTGTAGGGTTTGATGAAATCATCCATGGAAGTGATAATAGTAGTTCAGTGGAAAATGCACATTTGAAGATTTTGCTTTGATACTTTTGAGCGGTTTGGGGGTTTTTATGTTTCTACCTAGTACATAGCAAAAGGAGATAGATACCCAATAAATTAGAAACTGGATATATTAGTTTTGGCACCAGGTGAGGGGGGAGAAATCTGCAAGGGTAAAAGGTCTTGTTGCTATACTCTCAAGAGACGTAAAGTATCCCCATAAGATCAATAGAAGATGCCTGAAAGTAACATGAATATTTGTTATTACACTTTGGCAGCACATTCAGAGATGACTGATGTTCCATCAATGCATCTCCACTCAGATTTATTGCAAATGTTCTTCCTTCTAAGGATTCAGTATCTTGGCTATAGGTTATTGTATGAAAACGACTGGAAAGCATAGAGTTCTTTTAGCTTGTTCCCTGAACTTTCCTAGTGCTGGCTGAGGTGGTCTTATTCTCACAGATATTGTAGTCCAGTGTTTTCATTATGATAGGATCCCTCAGCCACTCCGGATGTAGTCAGGGAGAACACATTGCATTTAGTTGCAATAATAAAGTTTTATGGAGATTCAGAAGAAAAAAGAAGGGAGCAAGTCAGCATTCATTTTTGTCACTTGACAATAGCATCTCACAGCTTCTCTTTGAAAATTTTGTCAGTTTCTTCTTGTTGATTTTTGATTAGTGACATCAGCTGATAGTGTGTACCCTTCCTCATGGTGTTTGAAGATAATCCTACAAGAACATGTCTCACTTTTAAGTGCCTGTCCTTTTCATCTGTTTACTCCACAATCCCGTGAGTACATTGCTGCATCTGTAGTGTCAAGCACAGGATGCAGACATGGCAAGCAGTTGCAGAGCAATTGCTAACTTACTGAGCAAATCAGAAGGAAATTTGGCTTAGTAACCAATAAAGAAGAGCAGGCATATCGTGATCTGTGCTTGTTTCTGCGTGAAAGAGTTTTGTTACAAAAGGCAGATGAGATAGGATTCCACTCTTCTCCTTCCTGATGATCATTCCAGCTGAAGCTAGCCTGGCAAAAGATCGATCTTCGATTTATGTTTCTTTAAAGAAAAATATGAAAAAAAATCCACAGGAAGCAGCATTTTAGAAGATCATTAAGCTGAGTGTCGTTTTTTGGTGTTTTGAAAGTCAGTGTCTGTCTGACAGCAATAGGATATTGAGAGTGATGGACCTTTAGTCTGACTCAGTATGGCTCTTTTATCAATAAGAGTATGTTCTACGCTTCTTTGAAAGCTCCATGGCCACTTATGTACTTTAGAGTCAGAATTATTGTGTATCAATTATATCCAGTGAAACTTGAACTGGTCCCCAAGTGTACCCTCAATAAGCCTTGTCTTTTGGCCCAGTGGGTTGAGCAGTTTACTTCTCACTACATCATTTATGGCTATACAATGGATTCTTAATTACACCTCCCATTTTAGGAGAAAAGATTGTTTCATCTACTGATGTAAACCTTCTAATATTCTGTCACTGGTGACATTTTCACCACTGAGTACTTCTGAGTATATGTAGTATCTACCATAAAAATCAACTTAGAGTTCCTCCTGCCTTAGAGGGATGAACTTGTTCCCTCTTAAGGACCTTTTCTGTTTATTATATTTTGATCTGTATTTTACATAAAAACACAACAGCTTCTCAGTAGTGATTCTGGACAATGTGTGTTATTTATTCACACTATATCATTTACAAGTAGCATTGACTCTGCTTCACATACCTATTAGACAATTTCTAAATGTACACATTTTTTGTGATGTAGTTCACTGTAGGCAACGCATGAGTCCGTTGTTTCATTATTGTTTAAATCCCATCTTTAATTATCAGAGTTCACACAATATGTGTGCACCTTCCTATCTCTATTTTGAGTGATAACTGTGTAATTTTGCCGGTTTGCTTTCATCATCTGTCTTTTCTGTTCCGATGAAATCTTTCATAATCTCAAAGCATTATACCAGAACTTCATTTGCTTCCTGGAATCCTTCTTTACCCTGCTCTTACAGCCATTCTCAAGCTTTTTTCCTCAGATTCTGGATATTTGAAATCTTTGTTGCTTATCTGATAGAATTCTGTAATACTGGCCTATTCTATATTAAATAGTAACTATTTTGATGAACTAGGGCCTTTTCAGAGGTATTATGTCCCAAATCTTCATCCGCGAAGCCAAGCCATGACGTTGTCTGATGATGAGGAAGTAGTGAAAATCCAGAATCCAGAGGACTCTGGATAGAATTATTCTGGAATTTTGTGCAGCTGCTGCCTGATATTGAGCAAGTCACTTTCCTCTCTGTGTTTGTTTTGCAGTCTATAAAGTGGGGCAAGATTTCCCGCGTCTTTGACAAGTCTAAAAATAAAAAGTGTTCTTGATTTTGCTATAATTTGGTCATCCTAGGCAAAAATCATAAAACTTTCCTTTTTTCTATATAAATGTTTTAGCATAGGAAAGCCCCTAAAGAAAGATCTGTCATCAAGAGGGTGACAGATTAGAGAAGAGTGCCTGTTTTACTCTTTTATGAGAAGAGTAAGACTCTTAGATTTAGCCTGAGAGCTTAGTCAGATCAAAAGCACTACTTAGTCAAGCAGGAAGTTCTGTCTGTGAGACTATACAGGAGCAAAGTGAAATCAGGGTTTGCTCCAGTGAGGAGACACTAGTCCAGTAGCCTGGATTCACTTACTGGCTGCATTTTAAAAAAATCAAAATGACAACAAAAAAAGGAGAGTGAGAGAAAGGAAAAACGGGGGTGGAGGGGGAAGCAGGAAACAACTTCTTTGTTTTATTGTTCTCTTCAATGGGAGTTGGATAATATGATTAGATTATTTTTCCC
>NW_010394633.1:8540-12206 GCF_000710305.1 Buceros rhinoceros silvestris
CCCTACACATAAAAATGAGATAGATAAGTAATAAAGTAGTACTGTCATATGTACTGAGTTAATCATATTTAAACCAAGAAAAATAGTATTAAATTAAATGTATTGATGTTAAATTAAATGTAGAAGGAAAAAGATCACTGAAGAACATCCAATGATAACACAAGCACTTATGCTCTGAAGATAGATTTAAAAGTTGCAAGAGCAAGATGCATTTTAATTAAGGCAAACTATCTGTGAAAAGAAGGACTGCAAGGCTGAAATAGCCTGTAAAAATGTTGTGTAAAACATTGAGATGTTATACGACTTGCAACTACTACATTCCTTGTTTATTCCTGGCATTTGCATTTTCCTTTCCTTTACCTGTAACACCCATCAACCTCTCCATCCAGTAAGTCGCTCCATTGTATCTTTCCACAAACCTATAGCTACCTAAAAGGGACATCTCTCCTTTTCACTTGTCTACTTCTCCTTGGCTTCTTTTCTCATGGAGGACATTAGGACCACCGTAAGACAAATAATAATAGTGACTCCCAAATATTTTTTAAAAATCTGCTTGTCTTACTGTTTTAAAAGTGAGATCTATTTGTATCACTTTTAAAAGTAAGAACATCAAGACGAGTACGTTATCACAAAATGAAGTACAGGAAATACATTTAGAAGCAGCACAACTTGGTACAAGTGTCAGAGGTTGTCTGGTTCATATCAGTAAGAGTTTTACATATTACTAAAACTTCTTTTGAATTTCTGTGTACCATTTACATGATGTAAACCCACCTACAGGCAATCCTGTCATTAGTGAAGAGTAAGATTTTTTTTCCATTTTGTAGAAAATACCTTGCAGGTTCTACCATTGTAGCATGGTAGGGTGCCATCACTGCTTGCCCTTCGTCACTGTATGTCCTTGCTTGTTGGGCAAAATTGTTGAAACAGCTGCCATAATTTGAGGGGTAAAATGCTACCTGTGAACGTTGTTTCCTCACCCTTCATCTAGTCACACTGTAGAGTTACTACCCTGCAATTCAGTGCTTGAGTAGATGCCAAGAGTAGATGCCATCACAGGCAGCAGTGCAGCAACAGGATTTATAATGCTTTACGCAGACTGACCTGCGTAAAGCTACATTAATTGAAGTTGGAACACTGTAAACTGGCAAACAGAGTGGCACTAATGAAATGTTGAGGTTAAAAATGTATAAGTTGGCATAGCAGTTATCATTAAACTGTAATAAAGACAACAGCCTCAAAATGTTTTGAGAATACCGAACAACCGTTTTGGCTACACTGTTAGAATAAGATTTGTAAAGACCCAACAAGATTCTGCAGCCTTGTGTATTATGGGAGTTAACAATTTTTATTGTGGCACAAAGTTTAGAAGTACAGATTGGGCTAGTAATGCCTTATAATATAAGACAAAATGTTTATTTTTTTACCAATATGTATCCTATTTGAGACATGACCCCAAAAATACCTTAATATTTCTTCTAAGTCACTGAAGTGCTGCCTACCATGGCACTGAAAGTACTAGAGTATCTGTTATGCACAAATGAGAGATCAGGATAAAGTAATACATAAGAATAAAACTCTCAGCTGTATTTGCCACAGCAAAATAGTTGTTCTTTGGGTGTAGAGGAAAGGTCTAATACCCATTGCATCCTCCTGCTTAGTATTCCTCACTGATTATATACATAGTGTCGGTTTTTAAAGGCATGATGTATCATTTAGCTGTGGGGGGGTTTCCCACTTGCATATGCTGTAAATCAGTGCTATCCTACCTGTGATCCACTTCACTGTGGCAATTCTGCTTACATTTTTATTAAGAGCTGTTTCCGTATTTTTCCCAGTGGTTGAAAGACGCGATGCTAGTTCTTTGGGTGTAGAGGAAAGGTCTAATACCCATTGCATCCTCCTGCTTAGTATTCCTCACTGATTATATACATAGTGTCGGTTTTTAAAGGCATGATGTATCATTTAGCTGTGGGGGGGTTTCCCACTTGCATATGCTGTAAATCAGTGCTATCCTACCTGTGATCCACTTCACTGTGGCAATTCTGCTTACATTTTTATTAAGAGCTGTTTCCGTATTTTTCCCAGTGGTTGAAAGACGCGATGCTACATTTATATATGTATGAAATGAGGATAAGGTAGTAAGTGAGAAGGGCCTTGGAGCTGGACAGTTGTCAGAGGGGAAGAAGAGAACTAGCAAGCTGAATGCAGCAATGAGTCATGGAGAAATTGAGTTACTTGTGTCCAGTAAGAGGGACAGTCGTGCTGAAATCCAGTATCCAAGGTGAGGTCCCTGCGATGTGTAGGCTTGTAAGGGTGGTTTGCAAGCTTCAGTAACAGTTTTAGTTGGTGGGAAGGTCTAAGGGGGAGCAAACAAAATGCTTTGGAGTCGGATCAAAAGAAAACTGATTTGAACAGAACACCTTCTGGGACCACTGCAGGATCGCAAGGTAGAAATACTGCGATTTCTGGAAACTGCATTGAAGGAAGGAAAACGCAGGAATTTTCTTCATGCTTAGGGTTGGGAGAGCATATTTGTTGTAGAAAGAACGTGATGATAAATAACTTTTCTAAATAAGGAATCCCCCAGGCAGACAGACTTGAGGACTGAACCTGTTACTGCTTCCTTTCCTTACCCTAGGGAGTTAGGTAGGTCTTAAGAGCTAGTGTCTGATCTTTAAGTCAATTCCTATGAATTAGTAAGAGTGAGGTAGAGATCAAAGGTTAGAGAGGGTCATTTGACTTGCTTTCTGCTTTATGTATTTCTTCCAAGTAGCATACACTGCACAGCATTTCTGAAGATTTATACATAGTGATAGCACAGTCCAACTCAAGAGAAATTGAGGGGATGTTAGTTTCATTTTTTCATAACGGAGGATTGGGCAACAATATTTTAGCAACAAAGTTGGAAAGGGCATGGAATTTCCAGGATAAAGAAAATTAATTGCTTTGGGGCAGAAAGAACTGCTAAGGTTTTCCACACCTTGCATTACTACATCCCCATTTGGGGACATTCCTGACAGTGATGTTACGCTCTATTTTTTCATGCTTATCAAAGTTTTACAGAAATTTGACATAGCTTTGGATGTTGCTCTGGGGACAGTAGAAGTACATTCATTATCTACCAGGATGTGCGCGAGTTTCTTGGGAGATAATACAGAGGAGGAGTCATGGTTGCTTGTGACATGCCAAGCTGCAGAAGTCAGGGGAAGACTGCTGACTTTGTGTGAGCTCTGTAATACTGTGACTGAAATGGTAATAAGTGTCTCTGGAAGAACAGCTTTTACTTAGATAGAAAATAATTTTCTGAAAGATGCCAATAAACAGGAAAGTACACTAGCAAATACAATGTCAGATGTAGATCTATTTCAATCACTACTAAAAATCTATGAATGCAAGCAAACAAATTGGGGGAAAAAAGATATAAGAACTAATACTTAATGAATTTTTTTTCCTGAAAGCCTACAAAATGGGGGGTGGTGGATGGTGGAATATGTATCCAATTTTCAAGATTTATCAAAATTCCAGCTACATAACCCTTAACGAATGTCTTCATAAATAACGTAAATCTCTACTGCTCAATATCATCACAGCTTAGACCTTCATTCTTCTCTTTGGCCTTAGGAGAAAAGGTATAGAAGATCCTTTTCAACCATTAACAATTAT
>NW_010394633.1:12325-20303 GCF_000710305.1 Buceros rhinoceros silvestris
GTGTCAGATTACTTACTTTTTTTCTTAAATAAAGCATTTATTAGTTAAATACAGAAAATAACTGGTTTAGATTGAATTATACATTTTAATCAAAATAAGACACTTTGGGTGTGAGATTTTGTTTAAATACTTTTCAAGTTTTCTTTTAGTGAAATTGTGGCATGAAATTGATATTAATGATTAAATTAGAAAGTTGAGATGTTTCATTCGAAAGTTGGTTTGACTGTACGTTTCAGTTTGTGGGAGTAGTACTCGGAACTGACTTGCTTTTTAACTCCATTTGAGAAGAATGGCCTGGTAACTCTAAAACTAAAAGGTTACTATTGTTAACTCCACATTTTTAGAGGAAAAATATTTTTGTTTAATTTTCTGTAATTGTATTACCACATACATTTTTAATCTACTGTGTCTCCTGTGTTCCCTTTGGTTGGGGTTTGGAAAGGAAGAGGAGGAAATGCAAGGAGACAGTTGGTCTCTATTCTGACATAGACCTGTTGAATCCAGTGAAAAAACCAGCAAAAATGGAGACGACAGGCTCAAGTCTTGCGTGTTCCTAGGCCTTGTTTAATCCTTTACACCTTTGCAAAATCAATATGAAGCATAAGCAGACTGGGTTTTGTATGCCAGTTTTTCACTCAGTTTTCATAGAATGTATTGCAATGAATGGTTGTCCTTTGGGCAACCAGAGAGCAGCATGATATGACTCTCTTTTGATAAATACTAGTATTGTGCATAAATTTTTTTCTGCAGCCCATAAAAGCATGTTTGCCATTTTAAATAATGTTTTTAGTGGTAATGTGGAAGTTGTGACCTAGAAGTTAGTTTAATTAGCCTTAGTCCAGCAGGTTCAGTCAAAACAAAAATTATGGCATGATCCAATACACTTTAATTAACTGCGTAAAAGTGGCTTCATAATCAAATTATTAATTGAAAACTCTCGAGGACAATTATTAAGTGAGATAGGTGCACAGAGAGCACAGGCAAATGCCAGAGAGGAGTCTATAATCAGCACTTCAAATGTTTTTCTCATGAGCTTTCCATTAACTCAAAGTAAACTCGATGATTACTTGGGGAAGCATTTAGTTTGATACCATACTATGCGGGAGGGAAGTCCACTGAATAAACTGGGCTTATATGAGTCTTTGGAAAGCATTGACAATTAGCTTCCAAGACTTCAAAACCATGGTGCAAAGATCTGTGACTGCTGTGAAAAGAAACATGTTTTTGTATGCACATGTGTGTTCATACATATAGAACATTTGGGTACAGAGCCACTACACTGAAGGCACTAGACAGGGGGAAATTGCATAGATTATGTGATCTCAGCCTTTAAATACTGGGA
The DNA here is from genome assembly GCF_000710305.1 of Buceros rhinoceros silvestris. Classification (NCBI taxonomy): domain Eukaryota; kingdom Metazoa; phylum Chordata; class Aves; order Bucerotiformes; family Bucerotidae; genus Buceros; species Buceros rhinoceros. The sequence continues at coordinate 13,668 of NW_010394633.1, forward strand.
TCCAGTTGTCATGGTACAGATGCTTATTTTTTGGGGGGACACTTTCAGTTACAGGTTGCAAAAACCTTGTGTAGAAGTCAAAAATAGTTGAACTTTCACGCAGTTTCTTCAAATGCTTTAGAACTGTAAGAATATTTTTTTCTGAAACAGAATGAAGTGCGAGTATTTTCTGAACTCACTAACAGTATATTTCACATACCAGCTTCCTGTATCTTGCCAGTTTCTTACCACTGTCAGATGGGCTTACTGCTTTGTGTTTAAAATATCAATCTAATTACGCATTATCACTCAGGATTAACTAAATACCTGTAAAAAGAAAAGAGAAAAGCTGATCTGTGCACACATCTCTGCCATTCATTTTTAAATATTAAGACAGAGTAAAACATTTTTTTCTTTGTTTGCAAGCATTAATGCGTCCTTTTGGAAATTGCTCAGTACAATTTAATTATATAAAATACAGTAATTCTTAAGCAGAAAACCTTTTAAGTTCTGTAAATCAAATAATTGCATTAACAGGTAACTGAATTAATTACACTTTCCTAAAAGAGGAAAAGTTTGGGTATCTTAGTTAAATTCTCGACACTAACAGCTTTCTTGCCTAATTTTGGCACATTTCTGGTTGTCTGTACATAATTTCCTTTCCTCGTATAAAAAATCATCAGCTTCCCTTTTCTCCAGCCATTGTGTAAGGAGTAATTCACTAATGCCTCTAAAGCAAAATGGCCTAAAAATAAATAAATAAACAAAATAAACAAAGTAATTCTGACCTGGATTTTCCTAACCTCATTTACTGCACAGCTGCAGAAATGCTTGTGCCAGCGTAAAAGGAAGGAGATCAAGTAGTGAGGTGAAAGGGTGGACAAATTGCTTCTTTAGGAAATACCACTTTAAAATGTTCATGAAGCATCACCTTTAATGGATTTTAGGGCCCTTGAATACACAAAGAATAGTCACAGCCTGTTTTAATCATGCATGACCAGATCTTGCTGAAGTTAGAAGGAAAGCCCACCATGGCTTCAAAACAAGCAAGTTTTTAACTCACCTGAAAGAATATAATTGCCTAAGCTGTTCCCCACCACACCTATAGAACTCTATAGAACTCAGGCTTAAAAATGCCTGATAGTATACAAACTCTGCACAAGTACTAATGTTTTTCCAGATTTGGAAGCTTTTTTTTTTTTTAAGAATGAAAAAGTAATGGAGGTTGGAAGGAAAAGGACCAACTTCAGAATTAAAGCCAGTTGCTGAGAACCTTGTCCATTTGAGTTTTGCATATTTCTAATGGTGGAGATTCCACAGTCTGTGTGGTCAAGTGTACAATCCATGAAAAACTACTTGGACAGAAACAACACTAGTTTCTGTCAAGCATAAGATTTACATATCTTGATAAATCTTTCTTGGCTTATCATACCAGAAATTTTAGAGAAGTGCTTCAGATCACTTGCACACAGTCGGACTTGTTCCCATTCCTCATCTTTGTTTCAAAATACCATCTTTTCCAGGGTTGCTGGCTTTGCCTGCAGTTTGTCACCTGAGAGGATATGGCAATGTTCAGTAGTTATAATGCAGGAAAGCTAGGGTTGGTTTCATGCGATTAATTCTGTAACTGTGCCACTTAATTGAGAGCCTGCAATGCCTTTAAAAACAGTAGTGTAGTAACAGTCCTTTCACGAGAAAAAAACCACCTAAACACTGCAGTAAATTTCTTGTTGTAAAACATGCCAGATTTAGAAAAGACAAACAGTACAAAGGCATTAACTAGATGGAAATTAAAGTTAATTTGACTAGTGTTTCTTCATCAATTCATTGAATTTTGCACATTGAGTTGCTTCTGCGAACGTGCCCTTTCTTCTGTCTCTGTCATCTGAATCTAAATGGAAAGAGGTCTATCTTTGCTTCTAAAATACTCCAAGTGAAATCCTTCTCGTGCTGAATCATTTTTTAACATGAATCCCAATATGAAGAGTCCTCTTTTAACTGCCCCACTCCAGTGTTTTAAGATGTGGCAAGCTGAGTGCTCAGGAGTTTGAGAACAACAACTGTTGTTGCAATTAAGACAGCTGCAATGCATTATTTATTCTATAGTAAGCAGTTAGACCTAGAGGGGCTAAGGAAATCGGTCAGGCAGGAACCCAGTTCAAGCTTAAATGCTGCTCAGGAAGGCGAGGTGTAAACTCAGGCACCTGCACCTTATCTCCCTCTGAATTCTGTGGAGGACCTGAATGTGGTCCAACAAGGCATTAGTACTTATTAGTTAAACACTGGCATGGTATATGGAAGCTCTCTTAAATATTCTGTATTTCTGTGGGCTGAAATGGAAGTGATAAAGATGCATAATGGCTTTGCTTCCAGACTATATTAAAATGCATTACTTTTTCTGTACGATTTTGTACAGAATATGTGCGGTACTGTCTTTTTATGGAGGATGAAAACTAGTCTCGCTTTTATTACTGTTTTGGAGGGGGAAATTGTGTCTGCTTTTGTAGGTGGTTATTGACCAAATAATTACACTGTCCCTTAAGAGAAAAAATATTGTGTACCCATAAGTCATAGCTGAAGAAGCTGTATTAAGTCTCATCCCGAGATACTAGGATTTTGAAAGAGACAGGGAATAAATATAATAGGTTGTTTTTCTTACATTTGTAAGAAGATCAAGAAAGATTTTACAGAAACGTGCAGCTAACTGTTTTTAATTTACTAATTCTAGGTTTGATTACATGTAATCTAAGTTTCATTACGTGTGGGAAAATGGACTTTTATAAATTGTGGGATTGACACCATTTTGTAGTAAGCAGGGCAGAAAATCCAACATCACTGGTAAGAATGGCAAAAGATCTGTTGGTGGGTGAGGTGGCTGTTTTCATTTGTATTGCGAAGTGATACCTGAAGGATTTGTGGCAAGCTCTGTAGCTGTAAGCTGAACAGTACCAGACACATGTGAATACTGAAACTCGGTAATCTAGACGGGTAGACATTTTAATTTTATAGAAGGGTTCCTGGGTCAGGTTTTAGCCTGAGACAGCTAACCGTACAAAACAGTTCCAAGGCACGGTTTGAGAGATGAAAGGGACCAGGACTGTTCCCGTTATGCAGTTTAGGGTTTGGTGTGGTTGTTCTGGAGGTTCAGAGAGGTTAGTAGTATGGTCATTGCAGCTCAGCTGGCCTGAGGGCAAAATTCAACAGTGAGAATTTCGTTAGTATAGATTTGGTCTGTGAGGGCTATGTCACAATGACTGTCATTTAGCAGACTACCTGTTTAAGACTGCAGGAGCTGGCTAAGCTCCTGTACAACACACCCGTACTATGCGAAACCAACAGACATCCTCAGGTGCTTGAAGCTCCACATAAGGCCCTACTTTCAGCTTTAAAGTGAAGGCAAATGTGGGTCTAGTCTTGACTTTCAGCTGCACCTTATGTACAGTCCACTGGGGCTAGCTTCCCATTCCAGAGTTCTGCAGTGTGAGAGTCACAATAACTCCGGTAGTAACCAAAAAACAGATAGGGAAAATCAGAGAAAAGCTGTAACAGGAGGTACACTAGCCATAGTCTATGCATTAGTGGGAGGAATACATATGAACTTCCATGGCTTCACCTTGTTCTTTGTCAGCTCTGTCAGTCCATTGCCATGGAATGAAATCCAGATGTGCTGCTGAGTAGCATAGGAATCACAGCACAATTCTGATCACGTGCAGAGCAGCATATAATGAAAGCCAAAGAAAACAGCAGATTGCTTATGTGAGACATCCCGATATCCAAGTTCAGTTTGCCATGGAAGTGAGACATTCCTACCATTTTAGATATCAAAGAGGAAATCACTGAGTAAAATTCTGTGATCTATATTATGCAGAATCTTATTAAACGGTAGGAACCATCTCTTCTGTGCCTACAACTACTTCTTTTATTTAGCTGAATGTGAGCTTTTCACTGTGTTGTTGGAACATCTAACAGTGATTAACCAATGCATTCACACAGCCTCTTAATGAAGTAAAATTAATATGAGCAATTCAGGCTTCAAAAGCAGGGATTAAGCAGCAGCGATCACGTGATTTATTGAAAGTGAGAGAATCTGCAGCAAAACCAAAAGCAGAACCCAGTGCACACTATTGTGAGGTGCAGTAGACAAATATGCAGAGACATATATTATAGATCAATTTTTTAGAAGGATCGCCAATATTTACTAAAATAGCAGCTGTTACTCTGGTAACTGAACTCGTTGTAGCACATTATATGTGTGGTGTGATGGTTCCTTGCAGTCAAATAGAGGGGTATGTCCATTCCCTCAGACTCTTAAGATATTAACCCACAGCCAATCACGGATGACAGGATTGGAAATATCCTCATGAAACTGTCTTGCCTGTCTCCCACTTCAAGACAGGATGTCTGTGTTCTTGTCCCTGCTGACAGATGTTTGTCTCACTTGCCATTGTGGTGCTCCCAGAGTCACCTAGGCTTGCTTATTCTTCTGTTTGCTTCCCATTTCATTCATATTTCTCAACTGAGTCTCCTCTATTGCCGTTTAAACCCATTACTTCTTTTCTTACATGCCATGGGTAAAAAGAAAGATCATTCTCTTCCAATTTCAGTTCAAATTTCTTCAATCTTTCCTCATGTTTTCTAGGCCCCTGATCATTCTCACTGCTGTCTTCTGGAGGCAATCCTGTTGATGGAAGTTGGTCACAATGAGTGGTACCCAAAAATGAGCACAGCATTTCACCTCAGATTGTGTCAGTGCTCAAGGCAGCTTATGGATTTCTTCTCCCTTTTTTAAAGACTAATGTTTTTATGATTCTTATATGAGTCTTATATTGTAATACTTTTTTTCCCAGTATAATGATTTCCTTTTCATAATAACTTGACCTTATGGACTCGTATCCATCTTCTGATCTACTATAAACTGAAGAACTGTTTTGAGGAACTATAGGGCGAAGGAAACTGTTTCCTATCCAGTCATTGTACAATTGTTTATTTGTCTCTGAATGTTGGAGGCTTCCCTTTGTTGAATGAAATCCCTTTTTCTCCAGTTCATCCCTCCAGTTAAACCAGATCATTTTGATTTCTAATCCCATAATCTCTCTCAATCTTTAAGCATTTTTCAGCTCCCTTTACATGGAAACTTAGCTGATACGCTAGTTAATAAACAGTATGCTCTTTTCCAGATCATTAGAGTAAAAAATGAAGCAAATTCAGGACAGATGACAGCAAATCCGTATATGATACCTCTTTCTATTTTATAAAGTTAGTGATTGACAATGAAGGAAAAAAAATTAAGTTATACTCCGTGTAATTTTCAATGGCTGAGAAAAAAAAAGGCAACATGTACAATGAGATGCATGTTAGTAAAAGGTACATGTTTGAAGTTCAGCTCATTTAACCTCCAGCATGTTCTGTATGAATTTGAAGGGTGTGATGGGAATGAATGACAAGTATCTGGCTCTAAAATTCAAGTTTCTATGAGCTAAATGTTTGTATATAGCTCAAGTTCATCATTCTTCCCTGATAGGAGGACATTAATTTTTTATGTTTTCATCCCATTTCCTTTCTGGGGCCTGATTTTAAGCTTACAGAATGAGTATATTTTTGAAAACTATTGGAAAATAGGGAGGTAGTGTGACATCTTTATGAGCTCTGGTATCAGGAATCATATACAGACCACAAAGTCACCTGAAAACTTTAAAGCTACACAGAGGAGCTTGAATAGGATAAAGGTACAGTTCTATTAATCAGTCTCATCAAAAATCCCATCTCATCTGTTAATCAGTTTTTCTTCTATTACTTTTCGTATATTCCAGTATTATCTTGGAATCATTTATAATCAGAGAAACACCTTGTGAATCTCTCCTGTTAGAAACAAGCAAATGATACCAGGTAGAACAAGAGAAAAATAACCCTGGTACAGGTTTTAATATGGCAAAAAGCAAATAAACTCGTAAGGTATTAGTTCCTTTAGTCTGAGACTCCATTAATTAACACTGAAAGCTGATTGTGTGCTGTGTTACCTCTTCAGTCTGAGACAGGCACAGAGCAGTACAGTCAATCCTCCGATAGATCCCTGAGCTCCTGTTTCTGTGGTTCCTCCTTCAGACTGGACAATCTGCTTGAGAGAGTGGGGACATGAAGATAATGCTTTTTTCTTTGGCTAGCAGCTACCAAATACCACAGAATATCACATTTTATTCCTTTCCTTAGGCTGTGTGGAAGCATCTGAGGACAACAAATTCTTTCACATATTCACAACCTCATAAATATTGAAATTCCTCATTTTCTCTTAAAGATACCAACTGTGTATTTTCATACCCATAAATAGAGCTGTGAGTACACTCACCGGGAGCTCTATCTGATTGCTGTCTTTAGCACGTATCTGGGGAAAAAAAGAAAAAAACCAACCACCAAGCAAAAAAAGTGCCAGAAGCATCCGGTGTTAAAAGATAGTAGTTAAAATGCCTTTTGATATTTATATGTAGAGAGAATTATAAACTGGCACTCTCAGGCACAGAGTGTCTTGCTGCTGTTTTCTCTGCACCTGATATTTTCACGCGCAGTCAGATGGGGAGAGATCTTGTTTAAATACAGTGGAAGGATGTGGAAGCAGGGGTGCCGGAGGAAGCCTGCACAGCTTGTCCAGCTGCAGAGCAGCCA
>NW_010394633.1:20361-22216 GCF_000710305.1 Buceros rhinoceros silvestris
AAGAGAAAGCCGGCACGGCTTGCCCAGCTGGAGACCAGCCACTGCGGACTTGTGTCCGGCCGGTGGGACTTGGGTTTTCCTCAGTGGCCCATGTGGGATACAGAAGACCACTGTTCTGGCCTGCAAATTAGAGTTGTCCAATGCAGAAATCGGCCAATGAGAGGTCTACTAAAACTGGGGAGAATCAAGAGAATACAGTCCATGGGGTTTGTCCTGTCTCACTGAGCTCATGAAAAGAGTTTGCAGCAGCCCCTGAAATGGCCACTTGCTGCCTGCATTATTTTTCCACTGTACACTGGAAGAAGCTGGAGCTTTTATTCCTCCAGTGACTTTAAAAGGTTTACTTTTTACTTTCAGCCAGATCAGTTTACAGCAATTGTGAAATCTCTTATGCAGCCTTCTGGGAAGATAACCAGCTTTAAATCTTAAATTTGTAAATCTGTACAGATTCTTTAGGCTGACCAAGCACAAAGCAAATAAATGCATGAGACGTTGTCCACTAGTCACCAACAGCAGGCAGCCAAGAGTTTAGCTAGAAGTCCGTCCAGAATTTGGCAAAGTGTCAGATATGTGGAGACTGTTTGAAGAGGTTGCGTCTTAGGCATCCGCACTGAAGGAAGTGACAAGTCACATACATAAAAAGTTGCATTGTACTGGATAAGATCATCTCAAGTTCATGGTGGACAGGATAGGACAAAACGGGCCTAACTGCCTGCAGCAAGGCAGATTAATCACAGCAAGAACTTTCCCTCTGTAGGAGGCAATAAAGCGTTGGAATAGATGGATAGGGAAAGTAAAGACATCTTTATTTGTAACAACAGATTAGACAAAAATACATCAGGAATTATGTACGTATAGGTATTCCACACTGGGTAGTAGTCTGGAAAGCAGTTGTATCTTAAGCATTCCGTCCTAGTGCACAGCTGCTGAAATAGGATGTCTGTTTATGGAGTTTGTAATTCAGGAAATCAGTGATAAAAATCAAAAGAGTTTAGAGGAAAGACTTAAAAACATGCATTATACAGGAGCACAGACTATGTCAATTAACCGTCAAATTTTAGTTATGTGGAGATACACAAAAATAGAAATGTGACATTAGAACCTTAGATCTGCAAAACAAAGAGATAATTCGACAGCTAGAAACTGAACGTAAGAAGAGCTCTGCTGGAATCATCTCCCTGGCAATATTTAAATCAAGTTTGGATATCCCCTAAAGACAGAACAAAAATACCCTGGTAGAAATTAACTGATGTACAGACTATTAGCAGATTAAACTAGACAATAGCTCTGGATTTATTCTGGAAGAGCCGTCACGGAAGTATTGACACAATCCCACCCTTCATGGCTTCAAGGAAAAAAAAAGGAGATAGAATTTTTTCATTACTGTCTTAAGTATAGCAATAGGAAGCTGGTTCTATTGCTTTGGACAGTGAGTAGAAGGAAAGTAAGAAAGTAAAGTCATATATTTGTATGAATCCAGAAGAGTTTCATTGCAAGTATGCTTCAAGCCAGCTGCAGGGGATGAGGAAAGGCATTGTTTGGATTTTTTTTCTTATTAAATCTAGTGTCTATACTAATGCACGCAGTAATCTAATTAGTTAAAATAAAATAAACTATTAAGGTAAAAGAGAAAAACAAGAACTGATAGAGATTAAAAAAGATTTTTTTTTCAAATAAAAGGACAAGGTGAAGTCAAAAAGCATTACCTAAGACTTTCTAGATTTCAAACTCACAAGTTTTCTATGTTCCTTCTAAGAATGATCTTTTTCATAAGCTGCTTTTATAGCTCGCTCTGTATGTATTCCACATTATTATTATTTATTTGGAGTTTGGAGGAGGCAGGGAGCTAGCTTGT
>NW_010394633.1:22338-50833 GCF_000710305.1 Buceros rhinoceros silvestris
AAGCTTTAAATGTGAAGCTACAACTCTTGAAACCTCAGCCTGTGGCTTGCTCTTTGGAATGTAACATCTTTAGTTATTGTCTGTATTGAGAGACAGATGCTGCTAATAGAGGATTTGATCTGGATGACAGCAGCTGATTCATCAACCTGAGACAGTTTGATTTTTTTAATATTGTATTTTATGAAAGACCTTATTTTAAATCTTGCAAAATACAGACTTCCAGACAATGCTTAAAAAGTAAAAAAAAAATTAAATACATTATTTATTAATCTGACTTAATAACATTTGAGCATTTTGCATGTGCAGTAGCCAGTAGATACACAGGTTGTTACCACAAACTACTTTGAAGTGATATACTAATTCTGTTCAGAGATTTTACTTTTCAGCTCAGTCTCTGCTGAGTGACTGCACTTTCTGAAGTTAACAACGTATTTTCACAGACAGTGTCTGCTTCTAGCAGTGATAACGCTTGATGTTTACAGTTACTACCAGGGGTTGGTCTGCAGAAAGGCTCTTGCTTACACTTGCTCCTGTGCAGACCAAGGTCACTGCTAAACCCTGTGTGCCACGGTGGGGGTGCAGTAAGTGAGAGGCTGCACCTGTGGGGAGGAGCAGACAGGACAGGTGACCCTACACTGACCAACAAGATGTTCCATGCCATAGACGCCATATTCGATATAAAGCTGAGGGTCTTGCGCACTCTTGCTCTCTTTTTCAATGGCCGACATCTGAGGAGGACTCTGTCCATTTCTGCCTTCAATCCCAATTCATGCATTCCTGAATCCAGTTCCAGAATCCAGCTTCTGCATCCGGTTCTCATCTGCTACTGAGCCCAGCCTGGGCCTTCCCCAGTGTCTTGACGCACATCAGTGGTGATGGTGATATGGTTGCCATGATGGGGTTGGGTTCACTATTGGTATTGTATATATTTGTATATATTTCATTTCATTGTTATTATTCTCATTAAAGCAGTTTTAGTTTTAGTTTTCTTTTAGAATCTGTAAGTCTCTCTCCCTTGCTCCTTTTCTCTTTCACTCTTTGGGAAAGGAGGGGGAAGGGGGAGGGGGTAATTGAGAGCATCTGGCATTTGTCTGGAGCTGGCCCAGCTCTAACCCTTGACACTAACACAACAACTTTCTAGAGTTGAGGATATCTATGCCAAATGAGCTATTTAGAAAGCTTTATTGACCGATATATTTGGGGTCCACTTAGGTTAGTATTTCACCATAACTATAGTAGCTTTTCAATGTAATGTAAAGTTAAAATTTAAGCTTTCTCTCAGTGATTGCAATGGGGAGCTTGAAGAAGTGTTCATAAATATCTTTGTATTGGAAGCGTACTCTATATGTTGTTGTGGAAAAGTACCCACCATAAAATGAATTGTTTATTACAAATATTAAAGTGGTTGGGGTACACTAATGTAGAAACCGTGTGTCAAGCTTGGAGTACTTAGCCTTATCAATGTCATTTGAAAAAATGTCCTACCAAGAAAGAATAGAGATCTTGAACAAACAGACATCTTTTATTATCTTTGTAAGCTATGCAAGATCAGTTTTCAAGCTGTCACAAATGGTTTTACATGTATTTATCATATCCTTGTTTTGCTAAGATTCACTCACGAACTGTGCAGATGGTATGAATGAGCATATGATGGCACAGGAATGTCAAAGTTTGCAGCTAAGAGTTGTTACATTTAGGGGTCAACTGAGTAACACCGTATGAGCCAGGCTCAGTGTCCTGGCTGGCTGAGCCTCTGTTGTTCAGAGTTGTCAGAAGCAGTCATGCAGTCTACTTGAAAATCAACTGAGTTTGATGGCACAGGTCTCTGCTCTACATCCACGCCTGGAAGCTGCATTTTCCCCATCAATTACTTGCAGTGGTTCAAGGTAACTCCCCTTACCCAAGATCTGGCTTATCTGGTATGCTTGATACTGTGATGCTGGTCTTATCCTGAGTTGAAATGTATGCTTTGAAAGCGTGGAAGCTAATATCCAGCTGTCTATTGGATATTGTCTGGTCTACAGGTATGGAGTCCAGCAGACAGTTCCTCTGAAGCATACTGTTCTGCTTCAGAATTACTTTTTTCAAGCTAAATTACGTTACTTGAGAGACAGTTTTCCCCAGCCTGTAGCACTCTAGAAGAAAGGAACAATAGGCTTAGTGGAATGTTTAAAACAATCATAAACTGTAGATGGGCTTTTTGATAAATCCTTATCATGTTGTTTCGAGGCAAATGGGCAGTATTTTAGAAGTCTGACATGTTGACTGATATGTTTTTGTGATTGATGTTGGCTCTTTGCAGAGCTTCACTCTCCCCTCACAGTACCAGAATGTACTTATGAGTGATAAATCCTTCCATTTGAATAGTCCTTGCATTGCTTCTTTTATGATCTATTGAACTATAAAAGGACTTGCACATATTAGATGCTGAATCTCAATATTTTCTAGGTATGAGCACACTCTTCTATCCCAGGCCAATATCTGTTGAGAAGATGATTTTCAACTTTAGCATCTGTGGAATTATCAACCCTTTTCCAGAAAGAATTAATCTGGAAAAATATGGGTGTGAAACATTAAATTTTAAGGAGAATAAAATACTGTAAAATATTGACAAAGAAAAAATTCCTCATCCCTAGAATCCTTTCTCAGCCAGAGGTATAGCTCATTTCTTTTCTGATGTATGAGGTTTTTACAAGATCTCTCTTGATTTTCATCCAATGGTGTTGAATTTCTGAATGATAAATCCAGCTTATTGGAGTGCTGAAGGACTTTCAGTGTTAAATTACTCTAAAGTTTCCTTGCCTGCATTTGAACTTCTCCTCAAGAACTAAGTGAGCAGAAAACTAAAAGCAAGTGTGCTGCAGAAACAGTAATGGCAATCTCTTTGTTTCATCTGAGCACAAATCAGAACAAATAAGCCTTTCTTCTATGTTCTGTGAAAATAGAAATGGTTTTGCCCTTAATATTGCACTGTTGTTAAGGCTTTCTCTACATATTTTTGTGAAGTTGCAAAAGTAGAGGCACAAAACTTCAGTTCACTGCAACAACAGTGAAAAGTCTTTAAGTAACAAGAAAATGTTGTTAAAAACTCAAGAAAGTATAGAAACAGTTGTACAGATGATAAAACTAGCTGGAGCAGAGCTGACAGCAGTCCATGAGCCTCCAATTTTATCCTCACTCAACCACAACTTGCATGCTAAACATAATACCAAGGAAAAAAAAAGAGACGTGGGGAAGAAAAACAAATGGTTGGAAAATACCTGTGTACTGCGCAGCATTGCATGCACTGAGAGTGCCTCCCTTTCCTCATTCCTTTAAGAAGCAAGAAAAGAAAAAAAAAAAAGCTCTTTTAACAAAAGGGTTCTTTGGGTGAGGCTTCTGTAAAATTTACCAGACTGCTTTGCACTGAATTTTCACTTTGATTTGAGAAATGCTTGTGCTGTAATATACGTCAGAGGACAATGAGCTGTATTAAAAATTGATGTTAACTTCGTAATTTTTACCAGCAAAATTCAAAATGCTGCCAATCCACGTTTGCTGCAGTTAATCTACCTAAAAATCATGGTATGGGAAAAGATACTTAAAAAGACTCGGTAGTGCTTTCTAGGGGTGGTAACATTTGAAAAGCAGTTTACACGTTCACCTTAATATGAAACATTTTTTAAGCTTTTGGGGGGGGATAATTTTGGGGAACACCTGTGATTTTGGACTGAATTTTAGCCTCCAGTTCTACTGCAGTGCCTCTATTTGAAACAAAGTCTGCTTGGAAAACAGAAAATTCTTGGAAGCAAGTCCTATAAAAAGGCACATAGGTGACAGCAGAAGTAAAGCCAACAGACTTCTGAGGTACTCCTTCATATGACGTGGTATGCTATGTTACTAATTCTGACATTTTTCAATAACACTTCATGGCTCAGTTCTCACTACGAATGCCCTGGCAGGCCACTTTTGTCCCCACTCCCACCTACCGCCCACTGAGACAGTTTGAACCAAATCTTCTTAGTTCAGTCCTGTTGTAAGAATTACTTACACAAGTAAGACAATTCGTTTCAGCTGATAACGGCTCTGGGAGGTTTTTAGTGCTTTCTCTCTTCAGTTACTATGATACTGTTTATTTTACTCGACTTTAGTAACAATTTTGTTTATGAAGAGTTTATCTTTTGAAATTAGATTTAAAGTCAGTCAACCTAAAAAGCTATCTGTTTACTCAATGTCAAAATTGCATGGAGCGGGAACATGAGATGCCTTCTGACACATGACCAGAATTGTTTTAAGGAGAAGGGGTTTTCTGTACATTAAATGTATTACTGTGAGAAAAAGCTGAAATAAAAAATATAAGGCAAAATGCAAATTCAAGGACTAAAAAGAGTATGTAAACAAAGTGAAAACTGCACAGACATAAAAAAAGTAAAGAATGCATAACTTATTACGCACTGAATATATCTCTGTTGTAATTAAGTCTGCCAGCAAGGTACTCTGCAAATATGAAATAAGATGTAATCCTAGAGTTATAAAAGCATTTATATACAAATATTTATGTGTAGAACATATTTAATTAAAAGATAATGTGCTGTCACTGATGCTGAAGGTGGTACATCTGTTGTGGCGAGACATTTCTCATACAGCTATATATAGTCAAATGTCTCGTAACATGTCATAAGTTCAGCCTTCAACAGTACCACAGTGGTAGGTCCTCTGTAAATAAATCTTAATGTCATTATATCTCTTTTTGTAGATTATGTTAACAGCACTATGATATGGGTCACCACTTTTTGAAAGGGAAGAAAATTGTTTTTGTAATGTAAAACTTGTGCCATGTAAAACTTCTACAGACATCCATAAAATTTAAGGCATTTTCCATTTATTGGGCAATCAAATATTGGAAGAAAGTTGAAGAGTAAATGAACAATTTTTCTGCCTTATATAAGTATTTAGGGTATTAAAATCTTAGATGAACGTAAAGTACTTTGGAAGAAAGTTAAGTCTGTGGTAATGTTCCCTAAGCACTCAGGTGCCCACAGTGGATAAAGACCCTCTTCCCAGACAACAATGGCTTTGTGAATGGATCTCAAAACTCTTTGAAGGACAGCAGGCAGTTTCGAATACTTTCCTACCTGTGATCCCTCCTGCGATTACCTTGTGGATGAATTGTGGGTCTAACCAGAATAAACTTGGCTGAAAGCATGTGTGAGAAACAGCTTTTTAAGGAGCCCCCGAACCTGTGAACTAGCTGTAACTGGTGCCTCTCTCATTCCTCTTGACTGTGAAGTCAGTACAGTGTCTTCCCCCGCACAAAGTGAGTTAATCTGTCTGACCTGATGACGCAGTGGAGGAGGAGCACTCGCACACTTGGACATCAGTTTCACCCTTAAGATGTCATTAACAGCTAAGAAGTAATTTAACATGTTCGTTGCAATTAACCGCTGCAATTGCTGTCTCACTTCTAAGATGAAATAATTAGCATTTCTGCAGTGTTTTGTGCCATCACCTAACTCATCAGTGTCCTTTACTCTAAAATTCTCAGGTTATTACAGGAGGAACAGCAAATGCTCATATTCTACCAAAGTGACTTGAGTTAGGGACTTCAAATCTCTCTAGCTGAACTTGAATATTTGCTTATTAGTCTTAGTAGTGCTATGTTGTAGTCTGGAAAGAGGGATTTATTCTTCCTGGAGCTGTAAGAAACTATCATAGGTCACACCCAAAGGGTCTGAGGTTTTGTTTTTCTAGAGCACAAAATTGAAACTTAAAACCTCTAACTCATCAGGTTTCAGGTGCTTATCATCTTTGTATGAGTCATATCAATCCATTACTTAATTTCAGTAAAATTTGTTTAAAGATTTCACAGAAGAGTTGTAAGCCAAAGCAAGACTTTCTCCTGGATTTGGATTTATTTACATATACTTCATAGGGTTCGTGTCACAAGGCCTGTGCTATTAGGTTTTGTAGGAATTTGCATTGCCAGTTTCTTTAATAGGAACTTGAAGCCAGTTTCATGTCTGTATGTTGTGCGGGGGAAGGTAAGAATCAGCAAGACTACTTTAATAGAATTATGTCCAGAAAATGTGTTTGACAATATTATGTATCTGTCTATCATTTGGGGGATTTTTTGTTGTTGTTGTTCTATATTGCTGGTCTTGCATCAATGGCACAAAGTACTTTCTTGTCTGCAGGGCAGACTGTTATAGATGAAAAGGATGAGCCAAAGAGAATGGCAAGCAAAATAAAACATTACCTTAACCCTGAGCTGACTCAGTTCTTGCTGTTGTCTGTATGCCGAGATCCTGAGCTGCTGCCACTCATTAGCCTCCACAGTGTTTCTCTTGCATCACAGCATTTTGATAAAAGCACAGTTTATTGTTACAGAAAAGTCGGTATTTTAGCTGAATAGCAAGCAGTAAAACGGGAGGGGTAAAGGCTACCAGAAACAATGTCCAAGATAATTATTAATGTTTTTACAACTTAAAGTGCCGAAAACACCATGACAAACTTTATAATTACTGATATGGAACATGGACTTATTGGAGCAATGAAAGCAAACGGTTGCTCAGAGTTTTCTGTATTGCATTGTTGTTTCTTGTGACAATGTCATCCAATCATTGCCGTGTAAGATAATTTAGAAAAAATGTAACTGTAATCTAAAACAGAACTGTAAGAGTGCCCCTTGTGTGTGGTCACAATGATTCCATCTGTTGTCTCCCACTAGCCTTGAAGAACCAAAGCAGCTATGAATGATTCAACAGTATTGTATTCCATATTCCAGCAGAATTCTTTCTCAAGACAAAGCCAGCCCAATCAACAAGTTTGTAAAGGTACTTGGGCTTGTATCTGCAGAATGCATTAATGAATACTATATTTTTGGGAGTATGAACAAGGATTAAAATGTAAGGTACTCCTAATGGTAGGATATGACCTCTTCCAGGGCAAGTGTGATACTCTTTAAAGGCACTCTGTGGCAGAATTATCCCTCCTGAGGGTAAAGCCCTAGAAGAGAGATGGAGACATAGACTCTGTCAGCACCCCTTTTAGATGCTTGGAGAGTGCTTTCTCTGTCCTGATTAGGCATTTAATGACTGTAATTTTTATACATATGCATGTCTGCACAGTTAGGGGTTGCTGCTGCTCAGTGGCATTCAGAAGAACCAGCACACTGCCCATTGCTTCTGGTAGAAAACTTTGATTTGAGGGATTCGCATAATGTCCGTTCACTATCTTGGGTAGGTCTACAAGTGCTTGTTTGTGTGCCTCTGGCAAGAACCGCTTGGGTCTGTCTCCTGGAGTCATGTACTGTCTTCCAAATAACAGGAAAGGCTGAGACCATTCTTCTGAAGCAGGGTGAATGTGGGGGTAAAAATGGCGACATATATACTTGCCAAAGGAGAGGGAAGTTAGTGAGTTATCACTACGTAGCATAGTTTCCCTGTGGGAGTTTTTATTCCGCAGACTGTTTACGTATTTTATCTAATGGATATTTTATGCAATATCAGCAGCAGGGTGCGAAACAGCTATCCTCTATCAGGCAAAGTGGCTATTTCCATATAGCTGGATATATATGCACGTACAGGCTCACACGAGCACACACACTATTCAATACACTAAAAAATGTATTACTGGCTACTTAGGTGCTGCAAAGATTAGATGGATTCCAAGGACTGCGGTCCTAGACGGAGACAGGTACGCGTTTTGGGGGGCTTTCTGTGGGTCTGTTCTTGATATTTGTTGTTATAGGTTGAGACCAAAGATTTTCTATGTATTGGCTGATTGAAAGTGGTAGTAGTTCATTCAGTTAACTAAGTGTATGTCGTTCACAGGAATATTTGAGAAGCATGTATGTATTCAGTATTCTTTGATCGGACAGCAATGATAAACTTCATAATCCTACCGCCCAGACTATCATTTTCAAACAATATTTTGGCCCGTGCTATCAAAATTATTTTTTTCTTCAACAAGTACTTTTTAAGAATGTTTTCTATGCTGTTAAGTAATTCTAAAATTCAAATCACTATCACAAAGGAAAAGCATTTAAACACTTGCAATTTTTTCCAAAAGTACTACTCTCACAGTATCAAAATGGATATAAGCCAGTATCCTTCCCTTTGAAAGGCCTCTCGACATGAGTCTGGTGAATTTCTTGAACACTGTGAATAAAACTTAGAGCTTTGAAAGCTAACTGAATTAGAATTATTGGACCAAAGCATTAGATATTACATGAGTTTATAGTGAAAATGTTGTCTATGGTTTCCAACAGTTTGTATTTGTATTTTTCATTTATGAGAAGGAGACTTCACGCTATGCAAGGTGTTAGTCTGAAGCTTGTAGTTGGTGCTGACGAAGATCATCTCACTACTGCGTGTGAAGTCAGCAGTACCAAACCTCAGATCTTTTCCACCACCCAGAGGGCAGCTGAACTTTTTGAAGTTTTGTTTCCTTTTTGGAACCTTGCTTCTTGGCTCTTGGGTTCACAACTCAACTATCAGCAAATTATCAGGAGCTGAATTTTGATGGGTCTGTGTTTCTCCTCGTAACTGACCTCCCCTAGTTTGGAAGCTGCACCCATACCTGCATTGCTTATTAAAATGTTTAAAGTACTCAGTACTTCTGATGTTCCTGAACTCTGCAGTGGTCTGAGGTGTATGCTTAAGGCACTTGTATTTCAAGGCAGGCCAGATAACATCTAGTGTGCACCAAAAGCCATACAGCGATTGTGGTCATAGTGATAAGCCCAAACAAGCATGATTCAGTTGTGCAGAAATTGTGTTTGGAGCTGGGTAGTACCAGATCTGTTTGCAGGGTGGCCTGAGCAACTGCACGTAAAATCTCTTATGTAGATA
The DNA here is from genome assembly GCF_000710305.1 of Buceros rhinoceros silvestris. NCBI lineage: Eukaryota > Metazoa > Chordata > Aves > Bucerotiformes > Bucerotidae > Buceros > Buceros rhinoceros. The sequence continues at coordinate 31,170 of NW_010394633.1, forward strand.
CATAAACTCATGTATGATCCTCAGACTAAAAACCTATTGTATTTTTAGTCTCTCAGGTTTAATTTCAGTAGCAGGTCTTGAAGTCTATCCACAAAAATGGGAATGCACCAGGCATACTGCTATTGTATCTCAGTACATGATTTTTCTTGTCTTTGCCCTTTAGTCTTTTGGATGAGCAATGAGGCCTTGACCACTGGGGAGAATGGGATATGATCTCATTTATACTACTGTGTATTCTGGCTTGAATCCAAAGTGATTTGACCACAGGACTTGAAGGCAGTGTGGCTGATCTAGATTTATGTTAGAGAACAGTGTATGAAAATCTGATCTGTTCAATTTAAGAGTCATTAAATTATAGGCATTAGCCTCAATATCTTGGGGATATTTGAGTTCATGCAGGTTTTTTATAATGATAATTGATTTGATAATGACTTTTTTATAATTTTGATAAAATAATGTCTGTACTCCTAATTATGCATAATAGTCTTCCCTTTCTCCTTTGTACCTCTCCATTGAGTAGTGTGCTGTGAAATATTTCTTAAGCTGCTTGAAAGCACCAGTTTTTAATCCCAAGAAGCAATTCCTCCGCAGTTTTAAGAACAAAATGCAACACTGAGTTACACAAACGTAAATCCAGGTTAACTCCACTGGTTCCTGTTGCCTGGACTTGTAATGATATAACTGAAGGCAAAATTTCATCTTATAATAAAATGTTTTTGAAAGTCAATTTTAGCTTTTCTCAAGACACTGTCTTATATACAAATGTTGGTGCATAAATCATTAATCATGTTATGCAATGCTCTGATAGGGTTGTCTCAATTTTCCCTGGCTTGCACCCTGCTTTATTTCCCAATAGTGTAATGTATATGTGATTTATGCTACAAAATATCTTGAGAAATGCTACATCCTGCAGGTGAACGTACATTTTGGAAAGGCACCTTACCTCATTATCTCCCTTCCATCCTACCTCGGAAACCAGGACAAATTTATATTTGCTCTGAGTGAGCTTTCCTTCAACCTTGACACTTTTTCTGCACTGCTTAATTGTGTTTAATAGCCATGAATGGTATGTGGTGGCATAAAGGCTGAACATCGTTGGCTCAGCCAGAACCCAGAATACATTTAACAACATATTGAGAGTGAAGTCAATTCAAATGTTTAGTAGCTATGCATATTAAATAGCTGTTAGTAGAATCATCAAAATAATACTTCATTTGTGTCTCAGAATGTGACTGCACCAGGGCTTCATTCATTCCTTGTCTAATTATCCCTAATCTGCAGCTCCACATGCTCAGCAAGTGAAGCAATTGAGATAATAAAGTTGTATTAAGGCAACCGCGGCAATAATGCAAGTGATTTGGATAATAGAATAATTTTGTTCGTTTTATTGTTTAGTAACAAAAATATTGTAAATTGTTGTGTAAAAGAAAATTATTTTTCAGTCAGGTATTCTTATTCTGCATATTTATAGAACATGATGCATGTTGCTGCTCAATTTCGACAAAACACTGTTTAGGTTTTGAATTTGCAGTAAATCAGTGAATGGAAAAGCCGCTTGGCTTGTAATGGTATTTGTACATTCATTCTTTAGGATCCCAAAGTAAGTGGCAAATAGTAGTTTGAGGCAAGAGGCTGTCTAATTGTTATGAGTGCTGGCAGGAGAGGAATGCAGAGCATGATACAGCAAGTTTGTATGCACATGCTTAGCTTTCTGTACCATGAGAACATCTCACGTACGGTTAGCACACCTTGATTTGTCCTTGGGATCCTCATTCTGCATACAGAGAAGGCACATGAGTTTGTAGATTTAGGCCAGTGGATTCTTCTACTGTAACAGAGTAGAGCTGCCAGTACTGATCTCCATAGAATAAAAACAATTGTGTGCATAATAAGCATAATCTTTTTTTTAATGCTACAATCCTATTTTGCATGTGAGCTTATGTGTGTATTTTTCTAAAACCTTGGCCTCAAGAGGCAAAATCAGTCTCCAAACTGTAATCCTGCTTTCTGTATCTAGTGGAATGTCCATGGTCACCACAGAGCCTATACCCACTCGACCCATAAGAATTAGTGCAAGGTGTGTTCATGTAGGAGATCTGAACTGTAAACAAGGCGATAGAAATCTTTGTGTTGGTCTGTAGGAGGTTTGATATTGACTTCGGTGAGATGACTTCATCATCAGTGAGATGATTTGAGACCCTCAGACAATTTGCCACACTTAAATAGCATTGTGAAAGGCTTGTAGTGGCTGTTATGAATTTTGTTCTAAAAAATATGTTGAATTAACATGTTACTTGAAATACCACTAAAAAGGGGGGCATTTGTGAGGTTTTCTATTACAGATTACTAGCTTGGAAGTTATTTTCAGTATCTGCAGTTCTTCTGGCTTTTTTTTTTTTGCTAAATGTATAAAACATTTGCCATTGTTACTCATCCCAAAGTAGCTTAGTGTAAGATATATTCAAGTCGTTTCACTCTCAGTAATAATAATCTATTCCACTTATTAGTGTGGAATTACTAGTCGCAATAGCAGAATTATGACCATCGGAAAACATGATAATCCAACCCCCAAGTATTATAATAGTGTATACTTCCAATGAACAGTCAGTATTCTGGGAAGAGCAGTCACTTTTCCTGAATGCTGTTGACCAATAAAGCCTGTGTTAAAGTACACTAGAAATCTGAATGCAAGGTTTTTGGGGAGTTAACCTCATTTTTGAACTGCAATAATTTGTGATATTATTTTAAACAATATTATTTATTTTCCATTTTATTATCTTTAAATAATTACTCATGGTACAAAAATTCAGTAGGAAACCAAAAAAACTTTAGACTCTCTTCTTCCAAGGCACCCCGCGTTAATTATGACAGCAAACTATAGATAGTATTGATCTTCAGTTTTAGCTGTCTTTCAGTAAAAGGCAAAACATTTCAAATGTGCTGACTCCCTTCAGCATTTCTGGGGAGACCAGATTGTTAGTGCCTGAAGTAAAAAGTTGTGAAATGTTTACTCTTCCCTAAAGGTCAGTCAAAATCATTATTGTACAGATACTATTGCTACTGGGGCAAAGGAAAAATATTTATTTTTGTAGAAAAGGCGTTATTAGTGGTATTCCGGGGCTTCCTGTCTTCCCAGGAATTCAGTTGTGACTGAGTTTTCATATAGCAGTTTTCTTAAAAAATCTTTTTTTGTGAAACATTATGGTCCTTGGACTAAATAGTTGAAACTTCATGTTTTCGTGGCGGCGTCCATATCTGGAGGATTAAAACTCACAGTTTTACATGTGGGTAAATTTTATGCATTCAAAGTCAATCCCAAAAGCCACTTTCTTGTTTGGTTTTCAAATGTATTTGCATTTTAAGTACATCTGATAAGATCCAATTACTATAAGCTTTGAGGCAAACTTGTCTCTCTCTTTTTTATGTAATTATGCTATTTCCTAGTATTTTGTCTTGTTACTTTGAAATATGCTGTGAGGACTGGATTTAAGTAGTGATTTCGGTAGTTTATACCAAGTGTGTAAACATTCACATCAGACATGGTTTGTGTAGCGAGATGCTGAATTTCTTTTATTTCCAATTAGTTGGGAGGTGGAATAGCTGCGAAAAGGCTGTTACAGTGGCAAGTACAGAGAAAGCTCAGATGTGCTGCTTCAAGGGTGTGAAAGAAAGGACATCAGGGTTTGTGTAAGTACAAGAATATAGTTCCCTTTTGGGAGCTGGCTGTATCCAGTGATTGTACTGTTTATGCTTGTGTCAAGGAATAGCGTAAGCCTCATCTTGGGGTGATAGGAATACGCCAGTCAGTTGTTTCATCTATCTCTTTCTGAACAAAGAACACTGACACAAGTAATACAGGCAAAATGCTGCTCAGCCTGACAGAAATCCTTAAATGGATGAAAAATCCCTTAAACATCCTTGAAGCAAATGTGCATTGTAGTTATTTATCTGTAATATAATACCCCAATACCTTTAGTAGATTATTCATAAACCTGGATCATCAGCCCATCTATTCAAAGACTGTTTTTCTTCTTATTGTATATTTCTGTTGCTAATTATTTTAACTTACTTAAGGGCAGAGCATTTGTTGCTAACATTGGTAGCAAAAGATCGTTTCATCTAACAGGTCTATATTCACTCCTTGAATTCTTTCTGCGCTGTTTAAATGATTTCACAGCAATATCCATACAAAGTCTTTCACATCTATAAATATTTGAGCTATTGTGATTCAGCATTGTTTTCATGGCTTTTCTGTTTTTTTCAAAGTGTGAGGAAAGTATTAGATTGTTTTAATACAAGAATCATGGATTATATTCTATAGGTCATTTCAGGACTATGTTACCTGAGAAATTAAAAATACAGTTTTTTAAGTACTTTGCAACTTCTGTACATTTTTTGCAAGCATGTGTTGCTAAATGCCTTGGACGTGTATCAGTTTGAATTACAGACTCCTGACCTGAATTCATCTCACTCACTTTTTTGAAAAGAGATTTCTTCTTATTAACATTTATTTCATTTACATAAGCTCTTCCGTTAGACCTGATGACCTAACTGAAAAAAAGCTGTATTCTCTGTATCACCTGCTTTAATGAAAGATTTGATCTATATGGCAAACCATTGTTTCCCCTGTACTCTCAGACTGTCACGGCTACATAACGCTGATAATAGCAATTCTCATGCAGACATAATTTTCCTAAAGCATCAGAGTCTTCTGCCATAAGTGGCATTAGGTAACTAAATGACCTGTGTACTATTTAAAAGAATTTACATGAAGAGAATGGTTAGGAGACTACCGTCAACAACTTTAACTATTTCCTTCCTCTTTCTCCCTTCTGGGTTTTGCCGTGTGTCTTGTGTGTGTCATACCTTCAGACTTCTGCCTTAGTGTAAAATACTAAGTGGTAGGAACTTTGTGAAGCTTGCTCGCAGCTCCACAGGAGTCCTCTCCTCATGTATTAGAAACTAAACTGGATCTCTGCTCTTTTGGAGTAGCATTAATAGTTCCTGACATTGTACGTATGCTACAGATTTTAAATTACCAATTCTTGTATAGACATACTGAAAGAGCTTCGCAGAATTGATTGATCATGATGTTCAATCAATATCTGACTCAAGTGCCTATCACCCTGTTCTCTAATCACTCGCCTGAGCAGTAGACTATGAAATTCTTGAGCTAAATTGAGTAAGAATATTTAAAGAACACCTCTGGAAGCTTAACACTGGAAGTTCGATTTTGCCTGTTTTTCCGAGTCTTAGCACTGACGCTGCAAGCTTATAAAAACCATTTTAACTTTAAACAATAAAGTCCCATTTACCTGAATGAGACTATTGAGATACTTAAAGCAAAGGCTGAGCATAAGTACATGCAGCATTAAGTCTTTTTATGGTTGTCTCAAAACAGATGAGCCTAGTTTGGTCTCCTGCAAGAGCACACCACATTTTCCAAGTATTGTGGTAATGGAAAATATTGAATATAATCTTTCTCAGAATTTAACATTTTATTCATCCATGATAAGTCATTGTTAGGTGTAGCTGGACATAATTTGTAATGTTCTAGCAGACAAATTAGCGTGTAGATACTAATGTGAGGAGATCTACAGTACAGAGTGCAAATATGGTGATGTGATAAAGTGTAAGGGTTTAAATTAGCAAGAGAAAAACAGAGTTCCTGTGAATCCCAAGTTAATGTGTTACTAAAGTTTCTAGTTCATGCCGTCACGTATTCTTTATGTGCCGCATATGATATATACAAAATACTTAAGAAATTTTTCAAACTTTGAAGGATATATCATAGGCATCTTGACTCATAATGCAAGGGATTGCTGCTAGGATAAATATAAAATTTCCTGAAGTGGTTAGTATCTTCTACTATTATTGCTGAGAGCGTGTAAGGATTTATGGTCATGATAAACACCATTACCATTATCATCATTATCATCCTGTATGCTCATCATTATCATACTTTTTCTATATCCGCTTCAAACCTCTCTCCTCTACGGTCTAAATCTTCTATTTCCAGACCCGTATCATGGCTGAAGTTAACAACTCCACTTGTTTAGTGCACAAACTAGTCTAATTTTGCAGATATGGAAAGAGAAATATTTCTTTACGGAACCAAAAGTATTTTTGGGTGGTGGAAAGTGTGTCTCCATAGGCATTGCACTATTATGCTGGAATAAGCTCAAAATGACATCCCAAAAAAAGAACCTTACATAGCAAATTTTGCACAATCAAATTTGCAGATAAATCGGTCTTTGAGCTCACAGCATGGACATCAGGAATTTGGGGAACCATTCTAAACTGCCAAGTAGGCATCCAGATTCTAAATTAATTAAGCTTAGACCAGTTCAGACCTGGAATGCTACTTTATTTGTTTACTTGGTTTTCCCAGCAGAAAGAAAAATGCAAAATGCAAATGCATAATGATATTTAGAATCCTTCATGGGCCAAAGTTCAGAGATAATAACCACTGGAATTTTTATTAGCAAAAATTGTTTTCGTTTTCTGGAGTTGGTATGATCTTAAGTCCAGCCTTCACAGGCAGCCAGGGTCAGTTTACCTCTGAGCAGACTGCAGAGTCCCAGGCGTACCTAGACACAGAGATACAAATACATGACTGGCTACATCCTGGTTCAGTACCTGTACGTGTATCTACTGCTCCGTGGACTCTGGCTTCTACTGGAAAAGGACCTACCCAGGTTGGGGCCGCAGAAGGAGGGCTCAGAATTGGGAAGAGGGTAGGATGAACATTAACTGGAGGTACCTTCCACACAATCTGACTTTCAACAACTTGCCTATCAGTGAGCCGTGAATGCTCATATAGCATGGCAGTTGCTTAAGGAAGGGTAAATTGTTCAAGAGAGCTTACTTTTTCGCATGTCTGGTAATGCCTAATGACCACAAGCAATTTTGTTACTTAAATTGCATTGTACTATGTTAGGTACATCAATAGGAATTTTTTCAGAGTTAAAGCTATTGGATCAAATTGTCAATTTGTGCAGATACTGAAACAACTCTGCTTACAGTACACTAACTTCTGACTGAAGAGCTTCTTCAATGTGTACATTTAATTTTAGTTTAACAGTAGGACATGTTAAAGCACAGGTAAAATGTATAGTCCTGCACTGTAAATATCAGAGGCTATAAAAGCATCCTTTCTGTGGCATATGAAATGTAGCTATGTACCATCTTGTTCATTTTTATCTCAAAACCTGCTGAAGAATTATTGGTCACCGCAACGTGGTCATGCCAAGTTAGAGAAAAAGGAAATATTTCTGTTATTTTTCCGCCTCTCTTTACCCCTGTTTTTAACACTGAATAAATGCCACTGAAATACTCTTTAAGGTTGATATCTTAATAATTTGTAAACAGTTACAGAGAAACTGTATAAATTAGTATAAATTAGACAGATAATGATCACAATAACACATGCAGTTAGCTTGGAAGCTGATGATTAATTCTGAATGTTGTGAGCCGTGGAGTGGTACTTATCACTTCTAATGAAGAGCATCTTCTAAGACCTTATTTAGGATGTACAAATTAACGTTCTACTTTTTGAGGAGATTTGTCAAGATCATGGATCAAGACTCTTTCTGTATTTTTTTGCTGGTGAATGACGGCTTCCATATTCTTAGTATTACTGGATTACATTATCCAGTAACATTTGCAAACCTACCTGAAAAATTACAAAGTTTTTTCTGAATGTGCTAGAGAGTGTAACAATGATAATTCCTTATTGTCCACTTATTGTCAGTGTGCAAGCTTTATTTCTACTTGTTATCTACTATTCTGTCAATCTGCATTTGTCTGGTCTCCATGACCTTGTCCATGTGCAAGTGTTGTCACCTACACTAGAAAAGGTGCTTCGGGTTATTTTAGGTTTTTCTGACATTTAGGCCATTTGAAACAAGCTAAGCCTTACAGTCTGCAAGTCCCATCAGTGTTGTGAACATATATTCTAGCAGGGGTTTGTACAGCTGTTCTTCAGCATGTACTTCACACTTCAGTCTCCACATCCCATGTGCGATGCTCTGCTTCTCTCTCAGCACCACTACCCATGGCAAAATGGATGGAGCGTGGAAAGAACAACAGATTTTTAGTAACTACGAATGACCAAAACGTTTTGTTCACAAGGGAAGATAATTGTAGACGTAGATAATTTGTAATGTAATAATCCAATCAGTGGAAATTAATAGCAATACTCAAAATTCTGGGTTTGCTCACAACTCTCCTCCTTATCTGAGTTACAGTGCTTGGATTGGTAAGTACTTGTGCACTGCTTTTAAGTCATTGTACAGTGATAAATATTGCTCACTAATTATATCCAATTCCATTTTTCAGGTAGCTTTTACAAATGAACTTGCTGAAGAAAAATAGCAGAAAGTGAGGTCAGGATATTTTTACGTATTAAGCTTTTTCATTATTAATGAGAGTTAAAAGTATTTAAATACTTACCTCCCATTGTTATCAAGGACTACTCAATCTTTGAAGACCTTTAGCATTCTGGCCAATACTTACCAATTAGCTTATCTGACATAGTGGAACTTAATAATGAATGAACTCTACTTAGTTCATTTAATGAGAACTTACAAATGTAAGCGAGGAAACTTTCTAAAAGCACCTGACTGACTGCTTAACTCCTCTCACTTCAGATAAAGCAGCAAAGTGATCTTCAGAGATTAAATAAATGGCCTGTCTTTTCCTAATGCTCTGCAATGTGTGGCTGTGAAAATTTTATATTACATAGAAAAGTCTTCCTGCCTGGTGTGTGCAATTCACAGCTGTCTGAAGTTGTTAATGTAAGGAATTGTTGCTAAACTCTATACTCATAAGTTATCCTTGTAGGGGATGAATTGTGCAAAGTAAAAAGAACATGAATCGTGGTGAAAACCTCGAACAGTGAGGTCTTTTTTAAAACAGTTGCTGCAGTTTGGCTTCAAGAACATTTACAGGATCTGGATTACACTTGGGGAGAAATTTTCAGTTCTGCAAGACAGTAGTTTAATTACTACCCCAGGATGTATCATTCCGTGTTTTCCCTAAGTGTTGATCTGTGGTAACAGCAGTCACAGTTTTTCAACTCTACATTGTCCTGCAGACAGTTTAGATTCAAAAGCAGGTGTTAATGTGGCAATTAAAGGGGAAAACACAGCAACCAAGTAGAGGGCAAATCATTTAGATGACATGAAAAATGAGGAAATATAGACTACAGTCATTTAGGAAAAAATAAAATTAAGCAAATCTGAAAATTCAGTCAAATGTTGCATTGTTTGAAACAGAGTTGTGTAACAGAAAGCTATATACAGCTATTTCCGCTTCGCTATGTTAGCTGAAGTTTTCCAGGAGAAAATTAGTGCAAGGTAACTATTTTTTAAACATGAGTATATTCATCTCAGGTTTGTTTTCAGAAAAATTCAGAGCATTCATAAACATTTATTGGGTTTTTAAAAGTGCATGTGAGAGTATTATAAAATAATATTAAAAAAAAAAAATTGGTCCTGCAGTTTTTTTAGTTTAGGCACTTTGCAAGTCTTACCTGACTGAAATACATTATGTCATTCCAGTGCAGAACAAGTAAGAGTGTTTCATAGTTACCAGTAGTAACCATTCTCCATTTTTACTATGGCAGTCACCTTTTTGACTCAGAAATATAAAAAGGGGATTAACTGTAGTTTATAATAATAACAAATAAAAAGTGGTATCTGTCTTTTTCCCTAAGAAAGTGCCCACAACCTTGTTAATCTCATGTAACTCATCCCTTTAATCTCATGTAACCATTGCTCTAATGGCAATAATGTAGAGTGTGTGAAAATGTATGAACACATAATTGACTGGCCTTAAAAGTCCATCTCCATTCTTTTGCAATACATCCATTTTTGTCCAGGAAAGAGACTGTGAAGAAGTGCGGAACCTATGCAAAAATAAAATTAAATTGAACGGAAGCATACAATAGATTCAAAGTTATAGTTAATCTACACAGATAGGTTTAAAACATACGTGAAGTTTTGGACAAACAAACTGGGCTTCACTGAAAAAAAAAGCAATTGAACTTTCTGCAGCCTGACAATTAATTTGGTGAAAAAACCGAAGTGTAGCAGGAATACTTGGAAAAGCTCAGAGTATTAAACTGAGTCCTACTGCTTTCCAAATTTTACTTGTGTTAACATCTAACTTATGAATAGTGAATTATTTCCTCAGTGAACATAATTTATTTTTCAAAGTGTTTAGTGTCCTGAGGCGTTTGACTGGTTCTATGTGTTTCTTCTTTAATACTGTTTTCCATATTTTTTTTGTGAAGACATTTTGGTGCACATGGGTTTTCCCTGTGTCTGTGGATGAATGAATGGCAGATAGTTCTGGATAAGCTACCTAGTCCGCTTGAGTGGGCTAGGATCCCAAGCTATAGCTTACCTTAAGGAATGGCAGTGATGCAACTTAGAATAAGGCCTGTCGTGGATACATTTGCTATTATTGGTTCCTGCAGGTAACTTTGGTTCAGAAAACTTTTCATAAAATAAATAGCTTGAGTAAATAAATAAATAGTTTGAGCATAATTATTTGTTGTCAGTTTTACATGAGATGGTAATTTGTTTGCTTTTGTTGTCTAACCAGTCACTGGAGTGAGACGGGAGCTTCACAGGGTGTGAATTTCCCATCTGCTGTCACCTCCCATCCTCATGTATACACACACAGTCAGAGTGGTTTGTATTATTATTTGGAGGTAATGTCCTGAAGACCTGGTGCTACCTTCTGTGGTCCTTAGGCTCATTAGAGGCAGAAATTTCCCTGCCTTCCCAGCAGTTTTTAAAGCTCCTCTTGGTAGAGATTCTTGAGCCCTTCACAATCCCCAGAAATGAGACCCAGGAAAAATGAAATGAGGCAGGAACTGAACTGGGATCCCCTGGTGCCTTAGAGGCTCTGGTAAACAGCACTCTCAGAGAAGATTGTATCCGGTTTGGTGAAGTTTGGGCCTGTCTGAGCCATCAAATACAGAGAGGGCATTACAAATTCTACTTCCTGTTCTTCTGTATATGCTGAAGTTTTCTCTGTATAGTTTACAAATTACCTGTGTTGTGTGAAAGTCCTTTTCGGAAGATCTTGGTTTAAAACAAAGTGCATTTTCATGAAGTCACTAGATGTATAAAGCTATTGCTTGAGTGTGTAAAACTGCCTCACTCTTATGGCAGATACTGAATCATTACACTAACAAGCCCTAAGTCCCAGGGTAAACCATTGTCTGATGAAACGGAGAGCTCTGGTGTTTGGAGGCTGCAAGGGGTCTTAAAAGTAAAAACAATATTGACATTGATGAATACATGAAATACTGCCTTGCTGACTTTGCTGCTTTCAAAGTATTCTACAGAGTTTTGCTAGAATAGTTGCTAAAAAAAACCCCACACAGTGGTGTTACTGGAACAAGAGATTCTGAAAAGTTGTTAAGACATATTCAAATGAAACTGAAGTATTTTTTATTTTCTCACGTTCAGTGAGATCTTTCCAAAAACATAATGAAGGTGTAGTTATATATACATTTAATCATGGAAAACAAAGGATTACACCTTCGTATCCAAGACTTAGAACATATTGTTAATCTAATGCTTTAATTGCCTAATCAAACTACCACAATCAGTTAATTAAGTGCAATTTAAATTGTATTTACTCATATACAAATTATCTAATTATTCCTTCCTCTTGTTAATAATTTGATTAAAATACTCGCAAGCCAGTATCCTATTATTTACCCTTTTCTCTGGTGTTATGCTCACCTTCCCTATGCGTTGCTCCAATGAGTTGAGTTCTTTGCCAGCAGGAGTATGAAGTGGAAGGTGAGGGTTTCTTCCTCCCAGGCTTAGTTTTTTTAATCCTTCTCTGTAGATGCTATGATTTCCTTTTAGGTGGAGACTCATGCAACTACACAAAACTAAATAAAATCAAGCAAAAAAAAAAAATCAAATAATATGGCTAAAGCTCAGAAACAAGGGACAAGTATCAGCCAATTTACCACTGGTAACTGCGATGTTACAGCTAGGGCAAGCTAGGCGATAATCATCAGATCTTTAAGCTAATCGAAGGTATTTTTACAGATACAGCACATCAAGATACCATAAGTTTGAGACACACCATAACAAGTCCTCTATCCTGATGTGTTTCAATTTTTTTTTTCATAAAGACTGAGGCCTATTGCTAGCACTTGGCAATGCTAAACTGAGTGGACCACAGAGCTACAATGTAAATGAGCTCTTCAATCTTTAATTCCCTTGAAAATGAAATTTACACTTGTGTAAAGCTCTTGCTTTAAAAAGTTGGCTGATAATAAATGGAGCACATTACCTTTGTACTGACGGAGATTTCCTGTTAAGGCAGTCTCTTATCCTCCAGAGAATTTCCTCTGGGCAAAGTGAAGCATATGTCAGTGAAAGAAACCAGGTACTGTGTTATTTCCTTCTTCTGAACATCTCCAGCTGTTCGTCTGGAAATCAGGTTCGTGTGCGCTTCATTTGTCTGTGAGTTTTAAGTGTACTTCCTTTCACTCCAAGCTGGAAAGTGAACCAGATTACAAGGTGTATTGCTAAGATACAGTCCACCTTTTACTGCAGAACTAAAAGCCTGTAGGCTGCTATGAATAGAAGTTACATTAATTTCGGAATATTGTAGTTGCTTGTGGTTTCCCTTTTACTTATGTACTTTCTGCTGGTTTGGTTTTTATAGTTTTCCTGTATTTGGGTTTGCCCTCTGTAATTTTTATTAACTTCCCTGTTATTTTTTTGTTGCTCTTATTTCCTTTCAACTGTTTCCAGGGAAGTATGAACACAGACTTGTAATTCCAAAAAAGAATTCAGAGCTCTTGCTTTCAGGTAGCTTTGAAATTAGGTTAAACATGCTCCTTGACCTATAAGCAGTGTCACAGTTTACTTTCCAGAGCCTGACAAACGTCTGCCATGCCAACTGAGGATAAGTGGATTTAGAAATGTCTTAGTTAATCAGAAAATTGAGTCAAATTTAATTTTTTTGTCAATTTTTTATTAATTTCTTGAAGTAAATTCACTAAATGAGAACAGTTACAAAACTGGTATGTTGGGCACTGGTGGCACTGTTTCTCTGCTTGCTTGTACCTGCTTTAACCCATACCTCTTCCATGTGGTTTCTACCTGTTTTAGTTGAGCCTAAGCAATGCCAACCTTAAAATAAGAGTTAAAAAATAAACCTTGGGAAATAAGTTATTAAAAATTAAACAAAACCCAACAAATATTGACATAAATCATTACAACATTTCCACAGGAAAACTACCGACTCTACAAGTCAAACTACAGGTAAAATGCAAAAATACTTGTTTTTTTTACAGGCAAAGCCATTGCTGGAGCTGCCTTAGAGAACAGTGAGTTGGCTATTGGAAGGGGATGGCTGCCCACGTGGTTATGAGTAGTTGGAGGAGGTTATCTGTAACACAGTGCATCTCTTGATATGTGACTCACACAATGAAAAGTTTTCCCAGGGGGAATATTTTCTGCCTTGATTTTTTTGTTTGTTTGTTTTGCACTTGCATGCTTGCCACAGTCGATCTTCTTATAGCTGATTTTCAGCTCAGAGCGCATTGATTGAAAATACTAAATGTTTGCAGTGAATGCCAGAAACTTTCCCCCTCCTCTTATTAAACCTTTTTTTTAAAGACTTTCTCTGCTAGAGGTGGGGAACCTCACACCAGCACAAAACTGAGGGAAGGTGTAAGTGGCAAACTGTGTGAACCATGCTACTTCCAGTTCAGTGAAAAGATGATGAGGGAAAGATGCATGGTCAGGACCAGTGAGGCTTCTTGCGTCAGCCAAGATATTGACAGTCTGCTGAATACTTTAGATAAAATGTGCTTTAAAATGAAAATGAGACAATCTTCTGGGTTTCTGTTCATATATTTCTTAAGTTCAGGCATTTCTATTATAGGTTTGAATGCAATTTGGGGTGAAGTTATTTTTCATATGTTAAGGAAATCTGAAATACAGAGGTTATTTCCTCTGTTAAAGCCATAATCTGTAGTTTTAACAGTAATAAAAGTATCAAAATTGCATTCAGAAGTACTGCATTTTTACCATCTTTAAGGATCAGTAAAATGCTGTAAAGCAGATATAAGGAGTCTGGTTTTAAAATAGGTTTACACTTTCCAAGAGCAGTTAGACAGGTTCATGGCAGTGATTTATTTTTCACTTGATATCCACTGATTCATTGATCCTTTACTTATGAAAGATTTGGAGAGATCACTGGGAGGAAACTGGTTTTATACAAGTAAAGGCCAGATCTAACAAAATCTTTTGTTTGCATCTGGACTCAAGTGGCTGTCCGTAAGGAGATGGAATGAGCCTAAGGCTCAGCTTTGCAAAGAGATTTAGAAGAGTCCATGCCTTCCTTATTCCTTGTATCCAGAGGTGACCATGTTACTATAAACTTTGTTAATATAAAAATAAAAGATAAGAATATAGCATACATCATAGTCTCTGTCTTTTCATGCTGCAAGACAGCAGTTTGGGGGGAGGGAAGTGGTAGAGGAGTGTTCAAAGTAAGATGTATAGAAATGTATGGGCGCAATTTGAGCCTAATCCCATTGTCATTATATGAAGGCTGCTAGGAGCTTGGATCTGCTAGTTAATATTCAGCATAACATTTATTTGTTTATTTATTCAAACTTTGGATCTTAGCTGATCATTTAATATTCAATATATCTTTCGGTTTCTTAAATTCATATCCTTAATGAGGGAGCCTGCCAGACGGCAGAGGATGTGAAGAGCATCAGTGATACTGCAGAACAGTTGTGACAGCTGAGACGTAGGAAAAGACAGGTTGATTCAATGTGTAAAACAAAGGGAGAAAAAAGATAACAAAGAAAGAAAACTTGATGTCTCTTCTTCCAAAGCTTGATTTATGCAGCAACTCATTTATTTGTTCTTTTTCTTGTTTTAAATAAAAAGTGAAAAGCCAATCATCTATCCATGAAAAAACCATGGTGTTATTGTTTGATTAATAGCTCACACTGATGTTAGGAGATGCCTAATTATGCATCAGTGTTTGCCTCATTATTTAGAGGAACATCACCATAGCAGATTAGTCTGTGATCAGAGAATGGCTTCCTTATGGATAATTAATTCTTATGCTTCAAAGTATGCAACCCAAACAGCAGTCTAGTTCTTTCTCTGTGAGATTTCTATACACCTAATTTTGCAAGGAAACCATTTCTGGCAAATAATGGAGGGAGGAAAAGAAACCAAACACAAAACCAAAACCAAATCAACAACAGAAAAACAAACAAAGAAACAAAAAAAAAACACAAAAAAAAAAAAAAGATGCCTGACCTATTCGCAAAAACATGACTCAAACAGATTGCTTTCTTGGCCAGGAGGTTGTCAGAGAATTTCCATGGACTGCAGCTTTCAGAAAACCTCTTTAGCGATATTAACTCCGTCTTCTTCCACTGCACTCCTTGACATAGCAATGACTATGGTCATTGCAAAGATTAAACCAAGAACATAGCTGACTTTTGCAAATAAATGAGTGAAACCATTTTGAGAACTACAGTTTTAGCTTCATAAAGACAGAAATGTTTTAGCATCAAAGTTTCAGAAGAAGTGTATTTCCACTGTAGAGAAAATTCTTGAAATAACAACCAAGGAAATAAAATGTTTGGATGACGGTGTGCACAAATCAAGAGAAGGAGTTCGATACTTCCTTCAACAATAAGTGTTCTTGACAGCTATAAAGGCCTGCATTCCAGCTGTGAAAAGTCTTGTAATACCAGATGCTGTGTTGTAGGAAATAAAATTCAAGAGATACAAAGGATATTTAAAGGTTTATGGCCATGTACTTAGTTCTAGCATTTGCACTACTAGGAACTTAAGGTCTGTTTCAGTAGGTTAGAGAAGCCTCCTTGAGTATCTTCATGTTTTATTCTGCTGCGGTATGCAGGGCTTAGGTAAATTCATCACTTCATAGTAAAGTCTTGGTGCCTCAGAACTCCAAAGTCTCAAAGTCTCCTATGTCAGAGAGGGCATTTTTTAAAAAGACAAATGTTGGTACGGAAGTTAGAAGACAAGAGCAACTTCTTGATATAATATCAAACTTCAAGGAGAATAAGGTATTGTCCAAACTCTCTTACATTTTGAAATCTGTTTCAAAGCATATTTCAAGGCCTTCTTTTATTTGTACTAGGAAAAAACGCTCAATACATTCTTGAGGAAAATGATTAATTGTAAGCTCTGTTTAGGACTTGAGCATTTACCCATATATATATATATATAAAACATAACCCCTGTGTTAGCACATAGAATGGACAAGAACTACTGAACTTTAGCATCTTCAGTTAGGCAGAAAGTTGTTCCAATATTACTGCAACAAGGTATAATGTCAGTAGAATTGTTCTAGGAAATAAAAGTGTTTGGTGCAGAGAGCTGTATCAGAATTTGATGCTACTTATAAAGTAATTACACAAGTTGTATGACTTCTGTTTCTGCCCTTCTCAGAGACCAGTGTTGCTGTCCTATGCAAATGTAAGGTCAGTGCCATCCTTGCAGCAGTTTCACCAGTTCTCCAGTACAATCTGACCTTGGCATTTGAGAGGTTAAAAAGAGCAGTGTGAGAGAAAAGTGTTCTCTGAAGAGAGCACCTACTGTAAAAGTCAGTGATGTGTTTGGGAGGAAGAACTAAAAATATGTCAAAAATAGTTTCAGGCAAAACAGAGTAAAGACAGGTCTCAAAATCTGCAAGACTGTTTGCGGTTGTTAGAAATATGTTCCAGAAAAAGTCTTGCTTGACAGGTCATCATTTACAATTTTTAACAATTAGTATTGTCAGGATGCAAAAGTGTGACTCTGAAAACAAGCGGATGGCAGTTGTGAGTAACGTATTGATCTCAAGGAAAGTTACATTTTCCTGGATTCACTTCAAAATAACATTCTTCTAATTGGCCTTCAACCTGGAAGAAACCTCACAACATGCTTCCCTTGGAGACGAGTTACTGTATAAATACTTGTGTAGTAAACAGACCTGATAAAAAGAATGAAATTTTAATGGAGGAGGGTCACCCTTTTGACAGGTCTGTACTGTGTAATTGTGTCTAGGGAATGATCTGTAAAGGCAGCTGCACATTTCTTTCTTATCTTACTGTATTCTTATAGTTTCCCTGGTAACTAATCCCAGATTCTTGCCCAGATTCTTGAGTTGTAGCCACAGTTACCTTAGTTGAATAAGTGGGGTAAGAAAGTGCCAAAACAAGTGTTTCCTTCCATGATAAAGTCTTTTTTTTTAAAAAAAAAAGGAAAAAAGTTGTCTATAAATAAAGTTTTTGCAATCATCTCATCTGCCTTCCTTCTCATCACCCAAGTGGGTAGCATGTCCCTGAGCATGTTTCTGTGGGTTACATGAGCTTCAAGACTACAAAGATGATACCGGAAACAAGTTCTTCCCAGTTTGGTTTAACTTTATTCCATGAGTCATGCTGCTGCAGCGGTGAAGCTATTTCAGGGAGCAAAGTTCTGCAAAGTGCCATTCAACGTGAGTTGTATGGTTTCTTTTCACCCTTATGATCAAACACTGCACTTCTAGGGCTCTCAACCCCTACAATTAGCAGAACAAGCCGAGAGGAATGTCGCTATCGTTTCCTGTTTGTGAGCTAAGAGCTTTCTCCCATTTAATCTGCTATATCATTAATTGGGTTCAGTTTCTTGATCACATTCTAATTCAAGTGATTATTATATTTACCATGCAGCAAAAATGAGTTTCTGCTAATTAATTTTTACTTCTCATTTAAAACTGCTTCACTGTCTATTCTTAAGCAACTTCCTCATCCAGCATAAGGTGGTTGCATTATATAATGTATCATTCCTCTGGTGAACAAAATATTCCACATATTATAGCTCCACATATTATAGCTCCACATATTATAGCTAGCAAACCACTGGATACAACCAGAGTAACAGATCTGTAAAAATAACGTATTTCCTCAACCTTCTGTTCAAAGCTAGTATTGGGGAAGCATTCAGAAGTAGGTACAGGCACATACGTGAAGAAGAAGTCCATAGGCTTTCTTCAGACTGTTCCAAAACCCTTTTCTGGACATGGACATTAAAGGGATGAGAAGAGCCTGAGTATATAAAAGATAGTTGCTTTAAAATTAGGTACAAAGAAAATACAAAGAAATATTCACTATCTTTATGTAAAATATTTTAGTTTAAAAGATCTTCTTCCTGTGGGGAGATGTATTTAGCTGTCGTGGCTGCAACTGACTGGCAAAAAAAGCAGAGGTGGATGTGGGGGGGTTCAATTAATTTAATTTTATGTATTAAGCATATAAGATCAATTAATAAGGAGTAAATGCTTATGTTCTTTTTTCTCTATTTTAAGTATACAATACATTGAGCATTGATTATTTCCTGGAACTGGTTATTTTTTTACTTTAGGGGCTTTCTTTCTTAAAAATGATGTCATTTAGTCTTTGGGTAAATGTTAGCCCCACCTTTCTCCCAGATGGAAACCCTTTCTAAGAGCTAGACTGATACAAACATAGTAAATGAAGGAGTCTGCTCTCAGCTGTGGAAAAGACAGGAGTTATCTTACTGCAGCACCAGTGAGGGTATCAATGACTACCTCATACAACTGGCCATTGGAATAAATCCGTAAAAACAAATAACCATCTTTCATTCTTTCCTTATGCAAAGGGAAAATTTGGAGCCATGTCCGCACTAACAACAAACTAGCAAGCCAGCCCTAGCTGCTCATGGGGTGGTCTAATTACTGTGCTAAAATACTGCAACCTAAAAATAAAGTGTTTCCCTTCTTTCCCTGTTTGCAAAATGTGGAATGAAAATGTACCTCAAAGATTTAATGATGCTTCTGTGGCATCTGTGTAAGTCACCATGCCGTATGTCTGAGTAACCTTCTGTGTGTATCCAATTACCTGAACACTCATCTTGTTGACAAAGAGGTCCTAGGTGCTTCTGTGCTGGCAACAGAACAGTGATGATAACGGTCACAATTACATGGGCTCAGGGAAGTGGAACAAAGAGATACCAGGATTTCTTCATGTCTCTATTGGCTGGAGCTGTGTTCTGATGAAGTCTCAGCATATCTAGCTAACCTCACAGATTTGCAGTCCCAGTCACTCCTTTCAAGACTACATGAAAGCCCATACACTACAAAACAGGCTGGTTCACAGAAGTTTATCTTACTTCTATCCTGAATGAAGTCAAGCTAAGCTCCGTATTAATCTGCGCTGTTCAGTCTTCTGCTCATTAATTCTGCCTTTGTCAGACTGTGGCAAAGGAATGGCTCGGGGTTCTTTCAACTTTAACAGGCTATAGTTGAAATTCAACGCCAAAATGAAGGTGCTGTCTAGAAGTTTATAGTCATTGATGTGCGAGCGATGAATGAAACTATTGCACATTCAGAATACTGTCCATAGCCTTGTAGTATATCATCCAAGGACTTTGGCTTATTATTAGTATTGGAAAAAAGAGACTGCATTTTAGCTTGCCCCAAGCCCGCTAACCCAAACATCACAGCCAGGAGATGTTTCAAAGTGATTAACAGAAATGTCCCTCTAAACAGTGCTGCTTCCAGATCAAGAGTTAATTACATAGCTTTTCTCAAGTGATCTTATTCTTAGGTGTGCACAACGTTTTGGAAAGAGT
>NW_010394633.1:50982-53290 GCF_000710305.1 Buceros rhinoceros silvestris
TGCTCAAAGAGTGGGATTGCTTTTAGCCAATTGCTATTATACCAAGCAATTATGAATTTTTGCTGTTATTTATCAGTTTGTGTCAGACTTATCCAACAGTTTTCACAGTATCTGTCTGCTTCTGGTACTTGTTTTAATCTGGTATGGCTATGGATCAGATGCTAAAGTCTGTCTGGCAGAAAACCTTCCTATTCTTCCTCTAGAATTGCTCAATTAGGACTAATTAGGAGTAAAAGACTTTGGATCTGGCTGTCTGAAGAGAATACCGTCACACTTACAGGCAAAAAGTAAAGGCACAATGAAAGATAACCGAAAGACTGGGCAACAGTTGGGAATTGCAGTCAACTAGAATGGGTGAACAGCTAGAAAAGAGAGCTACTTACATGTTGTGGTTTAGACTCAGCCAGCAACCAAGCACCACGGAGCCACTCTCTCACTCCAGTAGGAGAAAATACAACAAACGGCTCAAGGGTCAAGACAAGGGACAGGGAGGGCTCACTTACCAACTATGGTCACGGTCAGAAGACAGACTTGACTTGGGAAAATAAAATCAATTCACCAACCAAATCAGAGTAGGACAATGAGAAATAGGATCTTAAATACATCTTTCCCCACACATACCTCTCCTTTCTTGGGCCTAGCTTTGCTACCTCATCCCCTACAGCACAGCACAGCACAGGGTGGGGGCAGAGGATGGGGGTCATGGTCATTCCCAGCCTGCCTCATGTTGCTTTTGCTGTTCCTTCCTCCTTAAGGGAAACATTTCTCACAGTCCTCCTCTGTGGCAACTTGGCATTCCTTCCACATGAGACAGTCCTCCATGAACTCCTCCAGCTAGTGTAGGGGTCTTCCGCAGGATGCAGTTCTCCCAGCGATGAATCACCCTGGCGCAGGTCTCCCTCAGAGTCATGGCCTTTTCAGGGTCTGTCCCCTACTCCAGCATAGGCTTCTCCACAGACTATAAACTGACCTTTTTCTCCACTGGTGATCTCTGAGGACTGCAAGGAATGAGCCTGCTGTCTCACCGTGGGCCAAAGGGAAATGGCTGCTCCAGAATGTCCCCCTCCTTCCTCACTAACCTGGGTGTCTATGTGGGTTGTCTCTTTCTCTGTCCTACTCACAAGAGAGCTCCAAAAACAAAAGGCCCTTGCAAACAGACTTCTCCTCTTACATGTGTTTATCGAAGAGACACTGGTGGTTCAGCCTTGGTCAGAGGTGGGGCTGACTTGGAGCCAGGGGAGCTTTCTTGAAGCGTCTTACAGGGACTCTGTCTAGCAGCCCCATCCCCCACTTCCAAAACCCCACCAAACACAAACTGAACACATTACATCTTTGAAAAAGAGAAAGAAGTGGATCCAGTCTCGGCTCGCTGCCTGGAAGGGTCATGAAGCACATCTTGTTGGGTGGTGCCTAGCCATCTGCAAATACATGAAGGGCGAGAAAAAAATACAGGATGGTCATCACATATTTTTCAACTGAAATTCGTGTTTCAACAGTCTGATTGCCTTTTGTGATGATGGTGGTCAAGGGAAGGGTGTTGGATGTAACCTGCCTTGACCTTAGGAAGTTTAAGTCCTTGTAACAGTCTCACTGGTAGACAGCGGAAGCATGCGCTGCACAAAAAGACTGCTGGATGTGTTGGGTCGATGGACTCAAAGAGTAGTTGATCAGTGGCTTGGTCTCTGTTTAGTAGAATATCTTAGGTAAGTACTGGAGGCAATGTTAGTCGGTATCTTCACCAGTAACCTGGGTGGTGAGACAGTGTACCTTCAACAAATCTGTGGATGGTACTAAAATGGAGGAAGTATTATCAGACAGTATATTGTCAGTCCAGAGAAGGTTTAGCTTTCTGGGTGAAATAAATCTCATTAACTTCAACACGGAGTTCTGAATTTTGCAGCTGGGTGAATAACTCCATGAACCAGTAAAAATGTGCTGGCTAGTTGGTGTGCCACGAAGGACCTGCAAAGGTCGTAGTGGATACCAGGTGAACAGCAGAGGTGGCCTTTAATCACCGAGAAGGCAAACTGGATTGGGCTATGCTAGGAAGAGAGTGAGCAAATAAACTGAAATTATGCTTTTTATGATGCTGATACTGCATACACCTGTAATTCTGCATTCAGTTTTGGGCTCTGCAGTTTAAGAAGGATGACAAAAGCTGGAGTCATTTAGCGAAGGACTAGCAAGACTGTCGCCGGCTAAAAGTATGTGACCTTTGAGAAGAGGCCGAGGAACCTGCACTTGTTTAGTCTGGCAAAGCAGCAGCTAAGTGGTGATCTAATAGACGCCCACTGCAGCTTGGATGGAC
>NW_010394633.1:53396-66360 GCF_000710305.1 Buceros rhinoceros silvestris
TGCTGGTACTGGCAGATGGTACAGTAAGAGGGGACAGCCCCAGGATGCAGCTTGGAAGATTCGCTTTGGACTTCAGGAAAATGTTATTCACCAGAAGGGTAATGCAGCAGTAGAATAGCTTACCCAGAGGTATAACCGGTGGAATCGTCCTTCCTGGAGTCTTTGACTTGGCTAGAAAAAGTGGCAGCTGACCCAGGAGCCTTTACAACATTTCTGTGTCCAAACAGCATTTCCAATTAGCCTTCTGCAAATAGGAATCTTGAAGGGAAGCTGGAAGAAAGATAGATGATGTACACAAATTCGTGGGTTCACCTTGTATTCTCTCTTCAGAATGATCTGCTTTCATGGTAGCATATATACAGGCAGTGAAAGTAGAAATAATGACAACGCACTGGGGAGGGCCATTTTATCAACTGCAGAAGAAAATAAATAATAACTGAATAATCGTAGGCCACTAAGTTTCCTGTATGTGTTTTCTGTCAAGCTTAAGTCTTAAACTAGACAGAAGCATTGCAGTCATCAAAAGATTAAACTGAGGTGTTCAAGAAAACTGTGTGCTTACGGCCTTGGGGAAGAAATGAAGGGTATCCTTACTATGGGAAGATTATCTCATCTTGTAGAAAAGGACATAAAGCGATGGAGGTCCTTTTCACAATGAGAAGCATGGATGTTGCATAAATGTACTTGTAGGTTTTTCTGTATGTATTGGGAACAAAGCTCTCTGCTGCTGACTGGTGGGAAAAAGATTGAGAAAAATCTTGAACTGGCCTCAGTATTGCTGCATGTCAAAACAACCATTTGACGACTTTAATTTTCACCAACAGAAATAGTCACTTTCAGATTATTTTACTGGCCTAGGATCACAGACTACTATGGCTTTGGCCACGTTGCTCCCTCCCATATGCCTGTGCTGAGACAGAAGGAAAGGCTAGCATACATTTTTGTCATGGGTTAGGGCTGGGCCAGCCCCTGGACGAATGACAGATGCTCTCTATTAACCCCTCTCCGTTCCCAAAGGGGGAGAGAAAGGGAATAAGGGAGAGAGACTCATGGACTGGAAAAGAAAACTAAAACTGCTTTAATGAAACAATAACAGTAAAATGAAATATACGCAAGTATATACAAAACTAATACCAAACCCAACCCCCCGCATGGCAATCACATCACCATCACCACTGATGCTGTGAGCAGACACTCGGGGAAGTCCCAGACTGGGCTCAGCAGCAGATGGGAACCAGATTCAGGAGCTGGATTCTGGAACTGGATTCTGGAATTCATGGATTGGGTTTGAAGGCAGAACAGGCAGAGTCCTCCTCAGATGCTGGCCATTGAAGAAGAGAGCTTGACCTCTGTGATCCCTCAGCTTTATATCGAATATGATGTTTATGGGATGATGTTTACCTTGTTGGTCAGTGTAAGGTCACCTGTCCTGTCCGCTCCTCCCCACAGGTGCAGCCTCTCACTTACTGCACCCCCACTGTGGCACACAGGGTTTAGCAGTGACCTTGGTCTGCACAGGAGCAAGTATAAGCCAGAGCCTTTCTGCAGACCAACCCCTGGTAGTGACTGTAACATCAAGTGTTATCACTGCTAGAAGCAGACACTCTCTGTGAAAATATGCCGTGAACTTCAGAAAGTGCAGTCACTCAGCAGAGACTGAGCTGAAGAGTAAAATCACTAAACAGAATTCTGTTCGAACTCAAACCAGGACAGTTTTCTACTACTGTAAATTTTTCTTGAACTATTTTTATATGGCTCGTGTTGGGAATGGCAAATTACATACTCTGCAGTAAATTAAACGGACTTAGTTCAGGCTGTTTATCGTGGCATTTAGTAAGCTCTGTTGCTGTTCTTAATTATTTGATAATTTGCAGGTCAGTGATACTGTAACAGAGGTTGTCAGTACTTTGGGGAAGAAAGCAGAGGTGCTAGAGAGATGCAGAGGGTAAGGTGTATTACAAGCCCTGATTTGGAATGGACCTGCCTGGCTGTCCAGAAAAGGGGCTTAACAAAAGACTTTATTTTCTTTGTATTTTCCTTCCTCTTTCATGGTCCATGCTGCAGTCAACCAAGTCCTGAAGACCAGCTCCAGCTTTAAGTCTCTCTTAACACTTTCTCAATAACCTTGGAGAAGCACTGGTTGCCACATAGCACATTTTGCCACAGGTCCCAGTGTGGTAATGAAATATTCCCTGTATGCACCCCAACAGAAAAACTGCAGTTCTGCTTTTTACTACTATGATTTTTTTTTCCTGACAAAGGCAGAACCTTGATTTCCAATTTATTTCTGGGAACCAAATCAAGTAACTGGGTACTCTTCTTGAGTAGCTCTTTAATTACTATGACCAGGCAATTGTGTCTCTGCTATTCCTCTAGAAAAACTTCTCCGGATTTCAAATGAAGACAGAGAAGGCCCACACAAAACAATCACAATGGAGAATTTGTTCACAGGCTATTGCTAGAAGAGACATAATGCTTCTCTTTATCGTCACTTGTCATGGCAGCGACAGCCTGTAAACCTCCTGCCCATGCATTATTCTTTATTTGTCACTGCCTGTGCCAGCTCTTGCCCTGGCAGGTGCCTGGCATGTGTCAAACTTATGATTCATAGGTTCGTTTGATCAACACTGTGAAGAAAAGAATTATGTCTTTTCTTTTAAATTACAAATTAGACATTTACTCCCCATATCTAGTGACAGGGACTCTGGCTTCTTTATATCAGAGTGCACCATTTATAGCTCACTGTAGAATTTAAATACTGGCTTCTTTCTCATGCCTAACTCTGAAAGAGAAATTTCTGTAATATTACAGCATATAAATGAAACAATCCTACCTCCCTGTTTTATTGTCATGGCAAGCTCACCTGAACTGTCTCCTTTGGTAATAAATGAGCAGAATGCATTGTCCCCTGGACATTTAAAGACCTTTTTATTACAGGTTGTTTTCTATTTTACACAGATTATAATTTCTTTCAGAGAATCTCTTTAGAATTTAGTTTTGCTCTGACATTGATTGATGTTTACTTGGGCACTTGAGTTTACATGCCTCTAGATGTGAATGTGTGTGATAGATAGTTTTTGTGTGCAAGAGTCTTGTTCTGGAGATAGTATTAAGAAAATAATAATGGGGAATATGTGGTTTTACTTTAGGAAATAAAATACCACTTGTTTTTCTCATCTGTGATGGAAATTTATGGATTTCTGTTAAAAGGGGCAGTTTATTTTGATCTTTTGGGGAAAAGACAAGATTTTAAAAAATCAGAATTTGTTAGTAATCACAAACACAGAGATCAAAACTGTTCCAATACAGAGAATTCTGAAGTCTTTGTCTAGTCTGTTTTAAGCAACACCTGAGCTGTGAGATTCCCAGGTATTGACTTTGTCAGAGCCCCTATGTCTTCATGACCCCTGGCTCAAACATGGGCTCTTTTGTTAAATGTCTAGCCTTTAAAGGCTCCTCCAGAATTGCCATTGTGGTTTGGAGTCTCACCTATGATACCACCAGTATATTGAGTAATGCAGGAGTGGCTTTAATGAGTGGTTCAACATGAAAGATATGTTTTTACTACAAATACCACAGTTTTCCTTTAAAACTGCTGCTGTTCTACTGTCTCTGTCTGTCACTCTGCGTATGTTTATGCTTTTAGAGATTGGTAAGATTTGAAACATAGTGCCACGAGACATTGCAGGGGAAAATACAATATGAGAGCTTCTTCATATTGATTTAAGTTGAAAAAAACATTTCTTATGGATCTAAAAAGCTTTTTTTTTCCCCTCCACTCTGAGATGTTCTCACAGCCGTACTGGAGCTGGTCGTTGAACTTAAATACTTCATGATGTTTTTGTAATTATTGAAAATTTTTCCCAAATAAATTTCCAAACTGTCTTCTTGGCCAAACTTTAAACTGAAGTTATAGTAGGTGTTGTTACTGGTATCTGTTTGACTATGTCATGACTTATTGTTAGGATAAGATCTGTTGCTGACATGTAGCTGTTTTAACAAATCTAGATAACTTACATGTTTCTAGTAATCCATATACTTTTATTTGTATGTAGGTCTGATCTTTTTATATTACTTGCCTAATTAAGTTATATAAAAATTAACACTTTTTACTTCTGTTTTCTTCCTGATTACTTCCAGATATGTCTAAATAAGGATGAATTTAGAATTCTGTGTGAACAAGATGTGCAAATTTTGTTTGTGTACTTCTGGGGTTTTGTTAGTTGTTCTTTGAGCAACAAGGAGAAAATAATTAAATTTTTCAATCATGGGGCTATGAAAATTTTGGGATATGTGATTCTGGCATCAAAAGATGTGCTGGATACTTTAATGCAGTACTTCACAAATCAGATTACATGCTGTCTGAAACGTGTGAAGAGATATCTGAGAGACAGGGAGGAAGGAGGTATAGAGAACTCTTGATCATTCTACAGAATTTCAGATGTTATTGTGGTAAAAATAAATTAAAATATTTAAAATTCAAGAGACCTCTTTTCCTGAGCTTGCAAGGAAACTGAAACAGTGAAAGAACAGTATGAACTACCATTGATTTCATGGAGTTCAAGCTCCAATACAACTATTGACAATCAAAGTGTATTATTCAGCTCTTTTGTTATTTAGCAATTGACATAAGAACAGAAAAGAATGTATCATAATATGATAGCTTACATCATCTCCCCCTGAAGTGTTTTCCTGAAGAGATCGGCACTCAGCTTTCAGAATTTGCTTACTGCAAGATGTGAAAGGAATGAAAATAAGTCCTTTGTATGAGACTGAATTTCACCGAATTTATTTGGCCCGAGAGAAGTGGTAACAATGAGAATGCATGAAAAGAGTGTGTTTGTATTAGTTCATTTAAACATCAGCGGTGGCCGTATTTAAACTGTCAATTGCAAGGGCCTTACCTTAGCCATCGTGACACCTAAGTGAAGGTCCAATTCAGGTGTGCCTTGAATTTCTGCACAGGCAACTGAGAGCCTACCAACATTGCAAACAACTTAGGTTGTCCAAGTAAGGCTCCTGCTTCTCTCCATCAGAGAGTTTAGGTGCTTCCATGGAAGCTGCCTTCATGTACAAAGACGGAAACTGTCTAGAACCAGTCTACAAAGAATAGTAAAGTGATCATACCTGATATGTAGCCAATTTCAGAGGATCGTCTCATCAGTAAATCAGTAAATCCTCTGAGGGTAGGCAGACAAAGATGGAGGATTTGCACTATAGCCAAGGTGTTAAGTGCTTGCCCCAGTAGCTGGAGTTTTGTTCAGGCTGAGTAAATTAAATCTTTTTATTAGTTTTCTGTACAGCGTGCAGCGATGTGGTCTTGTCCTTGATGCAGGGCTCCTACACACTACTCAGTGCAAACAAACTGGGGAAGAAGACAGAGAAGAAGGGTTAGATCTCTCATCAGCTGGAGTCTCATCAGTAAATCAGTAAATCCTCTGAGGGTAGGCAGACAAAGATGGAGGATTTGCACTATAGCCAAGGTGTTAAGTGCTTGCCCCAGTAGCTGGAGTTTTGTTCAGGCTGAGTAAATTAAATCTTTTTATTAGTTTTCTGTACAGCGTGCAGCGATGTGGCCTTGTCCTTGATGCAGGGCTCCTACACACTACTCAGTGCAAACAAACTGGGGAAGAAGACAGAGAAGAAGGGTTAGATGACCTTAGAGAGCTACAGGAAAATTCCAGTGTCTAAGGACTAGGAGAAGCTATAGTACCTAACGGATTAGGTTTGATTTGCTTTGGAAATATGTAATATCCTGTCACTTTGAAACTGTTTCATTTTTCATGGCTTTAAGATGGTATAATTTACAACAGAGAAAAAAATCTAGATTGACAGCCTAACAGACTTCCTTATATTACCTGCAAGGTCTTTGTATCTTTGTTTTTAAGGTCTATTTCCCTTCTTCTGTATTCCTATAGGAAATATTCCTATGGGAAAAGCCTCAATGGAGCTCATAAAAACAGGAAAACATTTTGATAAATATACACTTTAGACAATCTTGCACATGGGCACAAAATGGTCTAAGACTTGATTTAACTTCAGTTCAGTCATGATACTGAATTGTAGTTGATACCTAAAATGAGTTAGAGTGGCACACAGCCCTCCACCTGTGAATATGGTTGGTCATGCAATGACCACCGTTGGAAGACACAGTACACCTCTTGTCATTGTGACAGTTGTGGGATTGTGTTGGTTTTTTACTGAGTATGTAAGTAGGAAAACGAGATGAAAAAAGACTTACTTTTTTTCCTCATATTTCAGAATGTAAATGTGTATTCTACAATCAATGACAAAGTGGAAGACAAAAACATTTGATGTTGGTCTGAATGTAATCCTTGTCTTGGTTTGTTTGCTTTGTTTTTTTGGCTTAGACTTGGCCTTCCTCACTTGATCTAATCCTTCTCCCAGGTAGGACTATGAACACAAACCACTCTCATGACTCAGCAGGTCTCCGAAGTGTTGAGTTTCTCCTCCCCAAACCCCCGAATTGTTCTGTAATCATTGCAGGCCAATGTTCCCAGGTCTCAGGCTTCTCTCTCTTCTGTGTCAGTATACATGAGCATTCCTCAGCACAGAGAAGCATCCCATGCAGTACTCTCCCACTAAATACATATAACTACACACCAGTGTTTCTACTCCTTCCTAATGCGTGGGTAGATTTGGAAAGTCTTGTGTCTTGGTCAGCTAGGAAGGAGAGGACCAGCAAAAAAGGAGCATATGCAAGGAGCTCTATTTCACAGAATCACAGATACTCAGAGTTGTTTTAATTGGAAGAGGCTTTTGAGATCATCGAGTCAAATCACTCATCCTACGCTGCCAGGTCATCACTAAGCCACGTCCCTCAGCACTACATCTACACATCTTTTAAATACCTCCAGGAATGGGGACTCCACCACTTTCCTGGGCAGCCTCTTCCAATGCTTCACAGCCCTTTCTATAAAGAAATTTTTTCCTAATATCTGACCTAAATCTCCCCTGGTGCAACTTGAGGCCATTTTGTCTCGTCCTGTCACTTGGTACTGGGAAGAACAGACCAATCCCCACATCACTACATCCTCCTTTCAGGTGGATGTAGAGAACGAGAAAGCCTCCTTTTCTCCAGGCTAAACAAACTGGTTTACTTCAGCTACTCCTCATAAGTCTTTTTCTCTAGACCTTTCACCAGCTTTGTTGCCCTTCTTTGGACATGCTTCAGCACCTCAGTGTGCTTCTTGGAGGGAGGGGCCCAAAACTGGACACAATACTCAAGGTGTGGCCTCACCAGTGCCACGTACAAGGGGACAGTCACTTCCCTGCTCCTGCTGGCCACACTGTTTCTGATACAGCCAGGATGATATTGGCCTTCTTGCCCTTCGGGGCACACTGCTGGTAATGGAGCTTAATTTTATTTTATCACAAGATCTTGTGTTCCCTGCACTGTGATTTGTTTGCTTGTTGCCTTTAATCTGTGTGTCAGCATTATACCTTCCGGTTAGTCTTTTTAGGTACCCTGTAGCAAACTTTTTGCAATCTTTAATGATGTAAGGTCTGGATCAAGGCCTCCACTGACCATACAAGTCCAAAAAATTAGCAGCTGATGTAAGAAGCAATCATAACCTGGCAACCCATTTCATTGAGACTTAGCATCACTAGCATCACTAAATGTGGCTTATCACCAGTTTTAATTATTGGAGACTACACTTTTCTCTCCTTTTTCCCTGCCAAATGAAATCATCAGATTTTTCCAAAGTAATGAGTCTGACAAGCTGAAGAGTTATATCAAAGACAAAAGATCAAGATTTCTGTTGTAGATGTATTTAGGAAGAGATAAAACTGTAGGGTGTTTTTTGTTACTGAGGTTTTTTATGATTCTTAGTGTGTGATTCTAGTCAGAAGAAAAATGTTCCCAAAGATGCTGGTTTGTGATACGGAGCCAGATTATGCAGATAAGAAACCTATCAACTACTCTACATTTGCAGCTTGGTTATATTAGGAAGTCAGCTGTCCATGTGCTTCATGCTGGTATCCAACTATTAAGATGTTCCTTCATGTCTGTTTCCCTTTCCATTACAAAAACAATCTAATCATGCTATTTTAAAGCTTGTTTTTTAAAAATCTCTGTCCACGCATAGTTCTTCATAATTAGTTGATAAAGGAAACCCACTTGGAAATGACTGTTTATAGAACAGCATGCCAGAATGTTTATCTGGCCTTGGACTGCAGGAATCAGAGGATGGATTAATATCCTGCAGTTGTGTTGGCCATGATTATGTTGGGGATGGCAGGTTGCCAGTAGCAACTGCAGTAAAAGGTCCAGAGTGTCAGTGTTTTCCTCTGTGTGATAAAACAGAGAACACTTGCACTTTCCAAACCATCTCAGGGAGGATTTGTGGCAGATTCTGGAGGACTTTAAGTGACAAGAGATGGAAAGAGATAAGCTGCTTGCAGGTTGTATGCCAACCTGTCCTTCTGTTGGCTCCTCCAGGCCTGGCACCACTGACGCTTTTTTTGCCCTTCTTTCTAGAACATTTAAAAGAGAAGCTGGAGGAATACATGGTCCGTTTTGCCAAAGTGAGGATTGTACGTACCAAGAAACGGGAAGGGCTCATTCGGACCAGACTGCTAGGAGCCTCGCTGGCTAGAGGAGAAGTCTTGACATTTCTGGATTCCCATTGCGAAGTCAACGTGAATTGGCTGCCTCCCTTGCTTAGTAAGTGCATGAGCATTCATCAGCCATTAAACTTAGATCATATAGCATAGCTTAAGCAATCAAAGCCATTTCCCACAATAAGCAGGACATACACTGTATAAAAGTGTTTGAAGCTCTGCTGTAGTGTCTAGAAAGCCAGTGTGAGAGAGAACTCAGACAAATGCAAGCAGTTCCATTTTATGGTTGCTATGAATAAAGAACTGGTAAAATCTTGAAGTATCACTTTGGCCTATTAGAGTTACAATTCATTTCAGTATTACTACTACTAAATACACTACTAAATCTAGTATTAGCCTATGCCCTTACTATACACCTGAAAACTTTTGTTATGAAGGTATTGTACTCCTTCTTAGTCCTCCACATTCCATTAAAACAGCTTTTGCTATAAATGTATCCAAGACCTCAGAGTTAAATCCAATAACAATTGCATTCACAATAGGAAGCTCAGAAAGAATGATTTGCTATTGACTGCTTTGCTGAATTCCAGCTGCAACCAGCAAAGCTCCATTAGTCAAAAGAATGAAAAGAATCAATTTTTGTAGTCTAGGATTTCACTTCAGGAAACAACATCCCCTTTTCTACACACCTGACTATGTGCAAATCGTATGTGCTTTATGAATTGAGTGCATTTTTGCTAGCAAAAACAAACAAAAAACCCAAACAATTCTGAGTTTACTATAAAAGAAATTTGTATTAATTAAAAGAGTGTGTTGTAAGTACATGACAGGATAGGGTTTCACCAGTTAACGGGGATTTTTTTTTTCCTCAGTTTTGTTGCTAGCACTGTTTGGCCACTCAATTTGCAGCCAAGAAGAGATGCTGTTCTGCTAATGAACTATCACTTGAGACAAACAAAAAACCCCCACCTAGTAACTAGTTTTCTTCAGTAACAAGATAATGTAGAAAATTCCAAATTTATGTCCTTTCTAGCTTACATAACAAATTACACATACAGTCTTTGCCCTTGTTACCACTTTGGCTGTAATCACAACATCAGCATATTTAAAAATAACCTCTGTGTCTTCATGTAAAGCCCAGATGGTGTAAAGGAGCAGAGGGAAATACAGATTTCAATAAGCCTTCCACAAGCAGCCCTGACAAGTAGCCATTAAGCCCTCTGGAGTGCTCTACATATACAGCCACCTGTCCTCTGCATTCTGGTTTTGCCCTGCTGTGTGTAACACATTGCCACCAATGAAAAAACTCAAGAGTGATTCTCGTTCTTGTCTCCTGAATTCTTTTGCTAGTAACTGCAGATGAGACATAATCCTTCTGTTTTGCTAACTTGGAAATGGGGAAATTGCAAGTTGCAAAAATAGTTCCTTTTCTTTCTTTCTTGTCTGAAACAAAGGTGCATCTAGCTGTGTTTCACAGTATAAAAACTGAAAAATAAATGGAATGGTCACAAAGTATTCATAACTGCAGTTAGGTTGCAGTTGAGTATTGAACTGGTGATTGTAACCCTCAGCCTCAAGCCAGAACACTGGAAAGATGAAAGAAGCTTCATCAGGGACCAAATCCCAGTTCTCCTTAGTTCTCAAAGATGAGATCTTTCTTGTTCCGCGTATAGTAGAAATACCCAAGCTAGCCTGCCAGAGGATCTAGAAATTAATCTTGAGGAACACTGGAGCTGAGAGTCAATAGCTTTATTTTGAAAGAAAAAGTAGAGCATTATATGAAGAAGGACAAATGCAGAATGAACACATAGCTAACATACTTAAGGATGCCCTGTGTCTTGTTTTCCTATAAGGACGAGAGACCCTTCTCACAACCACTAGGTGGCAAGTATTTACTGAAATCCAATGACACCTGGCTACTAGTAATAGTGAAGTTAATGTATTTTTGCAATCTTTTATCTAAAGTTCTGTCTTGTGATTGACTCAGCATTGCATGTGACTGTCATTCAAGGAGACCACAACAAAGGATACCATGGGTATTTATTGCTTTGAAGCTGCCCTGTTTTAGCTCTGATTGTATCTGCCATGTGTCGTGAAAAGTCCTCAACAAGAGCACAGTTCAGCCCTGCTGTGGAGTGAAGACTGCCAGCCGTCATTCATAGGGGCAGTGGTTTCCACCATTCCAGACCAGGTTTTGTTCAAAATGAGACCTTGAATGTTAGAGGGCAGGGAGGGGTGAGGAAACCAAGAGCAATCACATGAAGACAGTTCTCAAAGTTATTTAGGTACTAACTTACATTTTCAGAATTGCCTGTCACTTTTTAGACCAAAGGAAGGCTGAGCTATTTCAGTGCTTGTTAGGTATCTAAATAGTTTTGTGGAGCTGAGCGACAGGTGTTCTCAGTTACAGTCCTTTGATTTGTTTTCTTAAAAGCAGGTGCAAAATGGCTTTTCTTTATTTTCTTTAAACTTTATTTCATTTATTTATTTAGCTTAAATGGGTTTCTAAACTGAGATAAGCCACTCGGAGGTCTCAGAGAGTTTTACCTGATGTTAGCTAAGCAGGCAGCTGTAGTCATGTAAAAATGTTGGCAAACACAGCTGTTTGTTATCACTCCTCAGTAATATAAAGTCAGCAGAAGAAAAGATGTAACTTGGGTTCCAGCTGCTGAGTCTAGTGTAGTGTGAAGTCACAGCTATTGCAGGTAAGAAACTGAGTGGAAAACCAGCAGAACGATGCAGGCACATCTTTCCTTCTGCTCATGTTGCTGTGGGAGCAGTAAGAGGGGAGATGGACAGTAGATTGGTAGTGCCATAGGCTACCGAACTAGGTTTGTCAAAACAGATTTTTTTTTCCTGACCAAGACTTAAAACTATATAATAATTAGATCATTGTTACTGAGATACCTGCTAGCTATGCTGTCCTTCTGAACAAAATTTATATGATGTGTTACTTGCCAGTGCGGAGACAGAGTACAAGTACTTACGACAACTCAGATAACGAGAGGTAATTTGCTGAGCCACTCAAATGTTGTTGCCATCTGTAATCACATATTTGAGTAGGAAAATGAGATAGTTTGCAGTGGGGCATTGTTACTTTAGCCAGGCCAATCTGAAATAAGCCCTTGAAATTAAAGGGTTCCATCTTCCTCATAAAGATAAAACCTACATTTTTGAGATAGCGACTTTTCCAATATTGAAAATGTCTGTTTATTGCCACATATGCACACTCTGCTTGACACTAAAAGTACTGAATGCAAACACATATATCTATATATTGCTTAAAATTGCTAGGGAGAAAGCTCTGAGCAATGTTCCCTCTTGTTGCCAGGCTTGCCCTGAAATCTGCAAGATTTTAACATGTACAATGATGCTTATCTGTCTGTTCTTCCCTTTATCTGCAGCATTGAAATAATACATGGAAATTCTCAGACCAATAGGCACTTGTGAGAGGATGATAAGTAGAGGCAATGAAAAAGAAGCCGTGAAGTATTTCAGCTGTGGCTTTCAGTGTCTGGTGTTAGGAGCAAGTAGGATAAAGAGCAGCATCTGGTAAAAGCAGCAGCATGTCCAGATCTGTAAAACCGTAATACTAACACTCTTGAGAAAGCTAGCCCTATCAGCCCTTTTTTTTTTTAATGTTTCCTAGATTTGTGTTTGGGCTGCATTTAAGCCTAAGAGCTATGTATCCAAAATTCATTATTTTGGGTATACGGAAAGAAACATTAAGGCTGCAAGTTTGATTACTCTGCCTTTTGGCGTGCACAACTACAAACACCCTGGTTTCTTCAAAAGTCAAGATCTTCCTGTGGTTCTTCGTCATCTCTTAAACATTTTTGGGGCTGAGAAGTAAGTTCTGCAGAAACATAAAATAACAGGCAGGTAAGGATCATCTTACTCACAAAATCCTTGCAGAGTTGTAGAAACGAAGACTGGGTTGAGTTTGAGCATTGCTCACGTAATTTTCTCCCTTGCCATCTCTGCACATGACTTGAAGATTTCCAATCCTTCAGTCTGTTTAAAGGCAGCAGCTTTTAAAGACCAAGGGAAAGATGCTAATGTATTATGAATCTACCTTTGACCTGCTCCATTCAGATCAATCCCATTTAATTTCTCTCCTCCAATCAATTTAGAAGGAGTGGATCAGAGAGAGATTATTATAAGCCCTGTAACTATTAGCAGGACCATCACAGGAAAGAGATTATGTAAAAATGACTTTACATAATGATTACAGATAACACTACACGGTGTACCAGTGAATGTAATTATATTTGGCAATAGCAACAGTAATGCAGCCATTATGCCTGAGATGCGTTTCCTAGAATTTTGTGCTTTAAATTTATCTCACTATTAAAGGGTAAGGACATAAAAACCTGCT
>NW_010394633.1:66443-73934 GCF_000710305.1 Buceros rhinoceros silvestris
TGCTGAACTTCCAGGCACAGTAATTTCTCACTAACGGTCAGCATTGTTCCACTTTTGGACAGTCTCTAAATAACTGAGAATGAATATGAAAACTACAAGGTTTTTCTTCTTAATTTAAATCCTTCAGAGTCAAGGAAGAAGAATCTGTATTATCAATCATTACACAGGTATTACCTGCCTTCCTGTCTAAGTGTTCACTCCACACTCAGCCCTCTGATCTTTTTTTTAAGGTATTATCAAGCACCGGTGAAATCCAGTCCTTAAAAACAAAACAAAAAAAACACAAAACCCAAGTTTTCCACGTAGGCCCTACAATGAACTACACTTTGTAAATAATCTAGGCTACCATTCAGAGAAAAAGCTTTATTACGCTTGGGATTCTGAGATTTTTGTTTTTCAAGTGTTCATAGATAGTTTTTCTACTGTCATTTTATGCCGATGCCGCTACAATTTTTCCCTGTACTTCTTCATTTCAAACCATTATTCATCCACCTAGTGCTTGCAGTTAGAATATCTTCTTTACTTTCTTTTCTGAGGAGCTCTGTGGGATTAAGCAGTAGGATTCACCAAAGCAGATTCAGACCTGCCTTGCCTTTATACCAGAGAAGGGAATTTGATTTAGCCTCTCACAGTTCTAATTATTCTTCTTTAAAGCAAAAAGACACTCCTTTCTTTAAAAAACAGGTGAGTAAGAATAATACTGTGGGGCCTTCTTTACATCTCAAAGACCTGTACAATAAAAGGACACGAGCCTTGTTTTGTTCTTCATGCTATAGTTTCCCTTTAATTTGTAGCATTTGATCTCAAAGCTGAGGCATGCTAGAGCCATGGGAACAGTGGCTGAATGGTTGCAAGGACTGAGATTCACATTTAGGAACACAAATCTCTCTCGTAGGAGCTTGCCATACACACTCCCCACAGCTGAAGGTGTATTTTTACATTTTGTTTGCTGGCTTGTTCCATAGCTGACAGATTGGGGACAGCTCAGAGCAGCAAAGTGACAGAGATATAGATGACTGGACTCTTGTGGGTCTCACAGGGACATGCCTCCCTATAAAGAACTGTAAATGCTTCTAATCATTGCCCAACTGTATTAAGTCCAGCCTGCATCTGATACAGATTTGAAAAATAAAATTATTTGGGGGCCATAGGGAACAAAGCAAGCAATCTTCAAACATCCGAAAACCTGTGGGATTCGCTTTGCAGTGGTATGATAGATGGCTTGACTAGACGTGCCGTTTCCTATTTTCTACTTTCATTTTTCAGACCAGATTGCACTAAACCACAAAACCATCGTGTGTCCTATGATCGATGTCATTGACCACAATCACTTTGGCTACGAGGCACAGGCGGGGGATGCCATGCGAGGAGCTTTTGACTGGGAAATGTACTACAAAAGAATACCGATTCCTCCAGAGCTCCAGAGAGCTGATCCCAGCGACCCCTTTGAGTAAGTAGTGATAAAGGGGAGAGTGGGAACATGAAGCAGAATGAGCTGAGAAAGTAAGTGTAGCAGAAGAATCCAAGCCCAGAAATTTCCATGTTGGCCACTTCGTGCTAATGAAAGGTAGTGGAAGCAAACAGCCTTATACAGGTTTATAAAA
Source organism: Buceros rhinoceros silvestris (assembly GCF_000710305.1). NCBI lineage: Eukaryota > Metazoa > Chordata > Aves > Bucerotiformes > Bucerotidae > Buceros > Buceros rhinoceros. The sequence goes on from NW_010394633.1 coordinate 68,048, forward strand.
CCTCAAAACTAGGAAAAAGATCAGGGCAACAATTTGCAGAATTCACAAGCTGTGCCTGGAAACTCAAACCTTCCCCATCTTTTCTGGCCCAGTTGTTGTATATAGAAGAAACGGGCACACGCTTGTAGTTAAGAGAAAGTATTGGCATTGGATAAGGAGTGAATGTGACTGCAGTTAGTTATCCTGTTTATTCCACAGAGCACTTCCTGATGACTTCAGTTTAATGTTTTCTTTGCTGAAGACTGATGCAATACGTGCATCAATAGCTGAGTCCACGTTCTGCCAGCAGCTTGGTTTATGATGGGTGATATAGCTGCTGTAACTTAGACACAGGACTGTTAAACCTGAACAGTATCGAGATGATTCTATAATTTGGTTCAGCATTCAAAGTTCATGTATAAGTAAAATTTCTCCCATGCCAGCATAGCTACAGGGCTGCTTATCAACCATTTCCCACGTTTGCAGTTTTTTGTATGCATCTCTCAAAGACAAGAGAGACCTGAAAAAGACACACGCGTAGGAAACTTCCTAGAACGGATGAGGCTTTGTGCAGTACAGAACACGTGTGGTAGCTTTGTGTGAACTGTTGTTACAATCAGCATGGCAGCGGTTGATACCCACCTTGCCCTGCATGCATTTGCAAGACACATAGATGAATGGCTTTGCAAAGAACAACCTATAGGACAATGCAACCTCGTGTAATCTGAGTAGTCATCTCCCCAGGAAGGTGTAAAGGTTTCCCAGATCTTACACAAGTCAGTGAGAATCTTCCTTTGTTTTCCCCATCAGAGGATCTGTATAAGAGCAATGCAGGTAGAAAAGCAGAATTGCACGTGGAACTGCCATGTCTGTCCCCAGACATGGCATCAGAATTAAACACTGGCTGAGCTAGGACAGTATCTTTGCTTAAAAGTACCTTCTGCCTAGAATGGTGAGGGTATAAAACTGTTTTAAATGAACTTTGCTCACGGCAGAAATTATTTTCTAATTCAAAGTCAGTGCTGTTTTTCTCCTAGGGCCACCTTTGTTGACACCTCAGGCTTTTAATACCTTGCTTGAAACAAGTTCAGTAAATGTTACGAATCATTTTAGACATCAGTAACTTAATTGATGGGAAGAATTTCTATAGAATTAAAAAGACAAAAGAGTTTTCTTTTAGGTACATGTACACTAAAACTAGAAATGGCTTCAGCCAACATCATAATTATTGTTACTATTTTATAAGCAGTAGGGATTTTCTTTTTTTCTTTAGGTTAGATACTTTACTACTGGTATCCTAGTAGCTTTATTTCTTGCCAGAAGCGTGAGATCTGAGCTGATGCTTAATGAACTGTAAAATTACCAGCATTTTTAGTAAAACACCAGCAAATACTGGCTACGTGATCCAAAAATTGCTCTGATGAGTTTTTCCCTCACTTAAAATGCCAACTCAGTATGAGTGTTAAGCAGAAAAGGTCACATCAGCCTAAGAAATAATATACATAAAACCAGATCAAACTACAGAAGACCTAAGAGCAGTCATTGTATTATCTGAATTACACGTTTGCTTTCCATCTTCACATGGTCAAAATACTGCTGCTGCAGAGTGTTTGCTGTTGACACAGTAAACTATAGCGTTGTCAGATCGGCTTTTGGTGTGACAGTAGCATGGAGCTTACTGAGCTCCAATACCAGCTGAACTAGTGTTTCTGGGATTAATTTTTCCTGCTTTTTCTTTTTTTAACTGTACTCCACTATGGTTGGTATTTGACAGGTACTCCTTTGTTGGACACAATCTATCTGGACAAGGTCTTTCAGTTCAAAAACGCTCTCATGAAGAATCTACATTCTTATCCATTTGGGGTGTGAGCATAGGCATGGTTTATTGTTCATACACCTGCAGTGCCACTCAGGCAGCACCTCCACCCTTCGCTGTCACAGAACTGGAAGCTTCATTCTAGGCCTCAGCTTTTCCTCATGGTCCCCTGCACCCATTCTCTGGCCCTCTGCAGTTGTTCACGATAAATACCTTTACACCAAGATTTGGCTTGATATTTATGACTTCAGGGCTGTATGACACTCTCAGAAGCTTCCATCCTGCCCAGTGTCAAATGCAAGTGCAGATGACATACCAACCCCAACTTGGGACTCACGTCACAAATTTATAACTGCATTTGGATCAGGCTGCATTCATCTACAAAATTTATCGTTTTGGTTTACATAGAGTTTGTCACTGGCCATCCCAAGTTTCCCATAGGTTTCACTGAACCAAACTATAGCCATATAAATGTATTTTCAATCAAAGCTCCTATGTGAATTATTGAGTATTACAGTATGCTCACTGTAGTGTTTAGGAAAGTTTAGAAACTATTGCATAAATGGATCTCATGTAGTCTTTAAGATTAGCTATTTTTCTGAAAGATCTGTGTTGCTGTTTTGCAAGATATATTGAAACGTTAGAGGCATGGAAATTGGACTTCATCCCTAATAAATCTCACCTTCTCATCCAGAGACTGAATGTATGAACTTGTTGTTTTCTCTTTTTCATGTGCCGTGAGAACAACGGAAGTTTTATACTGCATTGAACTGATCTATCACAGTTGACTGTAGTGATTTTTCTCCTGCAATTCATGTACAACTTTCCCAATGTATTCTAACGGGGGCTTCATGCTATTTTCCTCTGATGCATTCAGGGTTGTGTAAATGACATAGAGCAAATTTGTGTTCTGATGTATTGTGGGAAATTGACAGACAGTCGTGAAATCATCATCATGTCATGATGATGCTCACTGTCTTGATCTCAGGGTCAATGATCATTCACCAGAATTTCACGACTTGGGAAGTTTTCTTCTAGTCTATAAGCAGGGGGGACCAGAGATGTTTACTTCCTTTGTTGGAAGGATCCCCTTGGCTTATTATCTCTTGCTGATTTGTTTTTCTGTCATGGTAGAGGTTTGGGAACATGCACTTGTGGGACATATGGGTTTGGAACATAAGAGCATCCTGATGTGTGGCTGTTTCTTTCTGTGGTGCAAGCACTCTAGCCTCTGGAGGAGTTGCCTAACACGAGCAATTGCCACTTAAGCTAATAGGGTAACCTTGTTACTGTAATGGACTGTGATTTACAGCATGTCAGTTTATATGATTTAGTGGTCTGTTTGGTCTAAAAGCTCTGTGGAAGTTTAAAGCAGAGGTTTGATATGCTCAAGCCTGCTGGTGATGATTGCTCTTTATTTCCTGGCAGCACTTACATTACATCAATTCATGTTATCACATGCCCGATCTGATAACAGGCATTAATGTCAATTCATGCCAGCAGCAACATATTTTTAACCAGACAAGAAAACATCAACAATTCAGTTAAAAAAAAAAAAATTTGGAAAAGCCACAAACTAATCAAGAGGATTAGTATAGCATAGCTCAATTAGGGCAGGAAAGGGCTACACAACTCCTCCAAGCAGCTTCGTGGTGGTGTAACAATGTGATACAGGAGGGAGTGAAAGGTGCAAGTGAGACCTAACATCATTGCTATTGAATTGCAATTCAAGATGGAAATCCTAAACCATGAGAGAAATATTGTGCTGCTTACTGGGTGCCAAGACTTATAGCACCTATCTGAGAAAGTTAATAGTTTTCTCGTATATGACCACTCCATGCTCTCCAAGAGTTCCTTGTTTGTCTTCTGATCTGTCACCTCCAGACCTCCTTGAAGGGAGACAAAGCTGAAGAATCATGTAATTCTAGCAAAGGATCAGAACAATAGTTTGGCAAATACTGGGCTAGCCAAGGAAGTAAAAGCATATTTGCAACCTCTGATGAGCTGTATTAGTTCCTGTACTCAGTTTCCTATTGATAAAATAGAAAAATAATCACACCACCATTACAAGGCTACTTTGGGTGTAAGTCTGACAAAGGTCATAGGATTGAATAATAAGGGCCACTTATGGTTTATGGATGTACTTTTTGGTAAAATTTTCGATACGCTCAAGGGGTGAAATTAGGTGATGAGTACAGTTTTCTCTTCCCAGGCATCACAGACTCTCAACCTTGGTTGTAATGTATGCCCTTATTGTAGACAGTATGTGTTAGATTGGAAGATTGCTTGGCACTTTCTGTTGAATTGTGTATCTAAAATAGTACTATTATTATGCAAGCGTGCTCCTTTATTTGAATTTGACATACTCTCAGATACTTTCCTTTTATGCAGCTCCTTACTTTCAGTATTTATATATACTTTTTTACAACATGTTGGTGTAAAGGAAGTCTTTGCTAAGACTGCGTTTGAGATCTGACAACTACATTTACAATTTTATGATCATTTTCTGAAGTTTAGAAAGTGCTTTGGACAATGATTTCTGTTGTATAGCTCCCAGTGCTTTATAGTCTGTATCTTTTATGACTGATTTCTGCCTATAAACATATTCATAAAACCTCTCACAACCAGAAACAATAGTCTGTTTTTTTAAAGCTAGAATATAATCTACTGTTTTGAACTGTGCAATAGGAATGTTTGATGCAAAGGCATTATTCTACAGAGAAGCAGTCTCCAACCAGTGAGAGTTTGTGTGATTTGAGGTCTTGATTTATTGTTTTGACAAGCTATGGTCTGTAGAAGACTGTTAGTGGAGATAACAGTAGTGAAGATAACAATAGCTTTCACAAACTGCCATCCACCCACAGCCCCATGAAAATCTCTGACTGTTTTTTAAATGAAAAATGCTGATACTAACGCACCGTTTATGAGTGAAGATATGCATATTCAATCATTTTCTCCTGCCTTTGTTGGGATTTCAGTGTAGAGGTTCTGTACAGCCAGTGCATTTTCTCTGAAGACCAGTTAGGAAGAGAGACCTCTACAGAGAGTGTAAACTATCAGAATAACAACAACAACAAAAAAAAGAACAAACAAAAAATTCAAGGTTAAAAAGCTGATGCTGGTATAATTTTTATATCCTCACAGGAGTCACTCAAGGAATTAGTAGAGTCCTATATACTAGTCAAATTGGGTGGATTCAGATTTGATACCCAACTTTTCACTTGAATATTGCTAGTGGCTCATGCCTCCCAAGGCCAAAGGGAGCTGATGTTGTTTATAACGCCTTGATTGGATGCAGTGTTAAAGTAGCTATGTTTTTCTGCTTCCGTGGAAACCTCTGTTTCCAATTTTCTTTCACACTTGAGGTTCATGGTTATCATAAAAATGTAAACATATTGAATATAATGTTTCTAGAGCTGTTAGCCTGCTGCTTCACACAGTATTAACTTCAGAGCTTGACAGTCTATATGCCCATATGCTGGGGCAGATTCATAGAGTGGGTCACTAAATCTACCTGTAATTAGAAAACTAAGTAGTTTCTGGACATTAATATTTCTTTACATAAAAAAGAGTGGGATGATGGCCAAGAAGGAGACAAAGATAAGTTGCTCAATGCATAGAGATGAGCTATTTAATGTTATCAAAATGTTATTGATACAGATGACTTGGCCTTCAAAATAATAAAATCATGTCTGAACAATTTTTCATGCAGAAAAAGAAATCACCCTTTTAAAATAATTATTTCTATTTTTAATTGTCTATTTTCAAGCCATTTTCTCTAGAACTCTCATGCAGAATTTGGTAACACCTGTTGGTCCTAATAAACAGAAAACCAACATCCAAACCCAGCATAAAGTTGGGCATGACCTCTGCATCCACTTCCATTTGTTTTGTTGTTGTTGCAGTTATTTTAAAGAATTACCTATTGCTATCTAAAACCTCAGTCTAGTGCTACCGTTCCTTCCTCGAAGGTTGAACCTCACACTGTTGACCTCAGCCCATCAATCCAGCCTGCCCAGATCCCTCTGTAGAGCCCCCCTAGCTTCAAGCAGATCAATGCGCTCACCTAACTTGGTGTCATCTGCAAACTTA
>NW_010394634.1:0-5494 GCF_000710305.1 Buceros rhinoceros silvestris
CCACACCTTGAGTACTGTGTCCAGTTTGGGGGTCCTCCCTACAAGGAGGTCATTGAGGTGCTGGAGAGTGTCCAGAGAGGGGCAACGACTGGTGAAGGGTCTAGAGAACAAGTCCTGTAAGGAGCAGCTGAGGGAAGTGGGGGTGTTTAGCCTGGAGGAGGCTGAGGGGAGACCATATCACTCTCTACAACTGCCTGAAAGGAGCTTGTAGAGAGGTGGAGGTTGCTTTCTTCTCCCACGTGACAAGTGACAGGACAAGAGGGAATGGCCTTAAGTTGTGCCAGGGGAGATCTAGGTTGGGTATCAGGAAAAACTTCTTTGCACAGAGGGTTATTAGGCATTGGAATAGGCTGCCCAGGGAGGTGGTGGAGTCCCCATCCCTGCAGGGGTTTCACAGCCATGTGGGTGTGGTGCTGAGGGACATGGTTTAACAGAGAGGGTTGTGAAGCATTGGAACAGGCTGCCCAGGGAGGTGGTGGAGTCCCCGTCCCTGGAAGTGTTTAAAAGACGTATAGATGTGGTGCTGAGGGACATGGTTTAGGGACCCTGGCAGTACAGGGTGAACAGTTGGACTCGATGATCTTAAAGGTCTCTTCCAACCAGATGATTCTGTGATTATTTTTTCTTTCAACATCTTCCGAAATATTTTGAGGGTTTTAATTAGTTCTTGAACTGAAATAATCTCACAAATGTACCAGTGCATCTGCATCTGATGAATCTGTTTCCAAATTGTCCATGAGCAGCAGGCACTGAACAAGAGATGACAAACAAAACTTTTCATTGATGAACTAAATTTTGTAGGTGTCTTAAAACACTTTACAAATATGAACACGTGAAATGTTTCTCTTTTTAGAGATGGGCAAACCGAGGCACAAACAGATTAAAAAAATCAGACAAACAAGCAGCAAAATGTGGAAGAAAGCCCAGATTTTCTGGTTTTCACCCCCTTAGTCATTCAATGCACTGAATCAGAACAGCCAGACTGAATTCTGATCATATGCAGAAGCATTTTAATTTTTCAGGCCTTTTTAATAACTTTGAATAAACAAGTGGCATATAAAAAGCCATTTTCTATAGTGACGTGGTGAATACTGCTCTCTATCACAGATCACATCTGGGAATCTCTGTCAGTATTATGTCAAATGTGCAAACAGTAAGAGGACCGTTTTAAGCAGTGCACGCTACACTGTGGAGATTTTAAACCATGACTTACCTCTTTCTTCTTCTTAGTCCCAAATTAATAATCTCAGTCCTGAGAAATGTTGGCAAATGCTTAACCACTTGCATGTGTAACACATTGCAGATTCAACGCACACACACACACAAAACCGAGAAGCGTGCTGGTTTCCAGATGAAGAACGATCAGTTCAGTGAAGTCTCACACAAATACAAAAGCTGCCCGTTACTTGGATGCTTCCAGATATCAGAGTTCAAAAAAGATGTCAACCAGGTCTTTTTCAATGCCATTTGATTTTTCCTTTCCACTGAATGGAGAAGAGAACAGATGGTTCAGGTGAGCGACTGCTGCCGATTCCAGCTTCACTTGCCGTTGAAAGCAGCAGCTATCTGAACTTTATGCGAGGACTGTGAGAGCTGTGGATGGCTGCTTCCTTTTGTATGGGCTTACCGATCCCACTTTGTATCGGGCATACAGATATTTGCTGTTTAATTGCTTTTTTTTAATTAATTCTGTGAACCTCTGCCATTTTGAGAAACAGAACATAATATACAAGACAATATTGAGAGATTTCAATCACAGACTCTACAAAGGTCCAGCTTTCAAATGGTTAATGATAAACACAAAAAACATTTACTATATCTTGCACATAGGTGCTGCATGTTCTAAAAATCTTGGCCCGATGATAATAAACATAGGAAAACTAAGAAGGCTTTTCTTAAGCCTGCCAGTTGTTGCCAGTGCATATGACGTGTATTTCTTCACGCACAGTTCATGTTCAGTATGCAAACCACAGCTGCGTGTAGGACCTATTCATCCTTCCCCACACTAGGTCCGGTTTTATTGCTATACGACAAACATTTCAGTGTTGTGTTTTTAAAATTCTGTTAACATGACACAACTCTGTAACATTGTGACAAATTGCAGCTAATAATATATGTGATAAAAGAAAATGAGTCAGTTTTGGGAGAAGGGGTCTTCCAAAATCAAACCATGAAATCTGAAACTATAACAGAAATATGTGGAAATTCATGGCTTTCAGTCCAATGAAGCACATTAATAGCAATTTTTTTTAAAAAAATTGAATATTGCTGACCTCTTTTATACCCAATTACCATCATGTAATAGTCATGCTCATTCAGGATGTGACAGCAAGTCCCCATGGAGAGAGATACTGGCCCATTACATTTACACCACAAGGCTTAGTGTGACACAGGATCGAGGAGGGAGAGACACACTCCACGCAAAGTGAGACAGTCATCCGGAGTACCAGCTTAGTTGTGTGAACCATCCAGGCCATCTTGGGAAGAGTGAAGGAAATCCGCACAACTGTTTCATCTCCACCTCTGCATTGATCAGAAATATAAAGCTTCAAGTGCATGCCAGTCAAGTCTAATCTTTTCTTCACCATCCCTTATGAAAAAATTACTTTCCTGCTAGCTCTGAGTAACTCCTGACATTGTGAAGCCCTTGGTTTAACGTGTTGTTCCTTGCACAAAGGCAGAAAGAAGAAAAGCTGTAGCTGGTCCACAAACGATACAACCCTGCGTTTAAGCTGTTTGTTCCTCACCTTACATTTAGTGCCACGTCTAGCTGTGTCTGTGTCTGAAATTGCTCTAGATATACACAAACACTCACAAAAAGAAGTATTTTAACGGAGGTGGTAGGGTTAGACTATGTATGTATAGAAAAATATCCACCATTGCTTGTGTCTCAGCATTACTGAAAATTAGTAGAGAAAATTCAGCCAAGTCAGGTGACACTTTTTTCCTCTGAGTCCTTGTGATTACAAGAATGTGACTGTCTGAGTAGGAGGCATCTTCTGGCTACTTGTTTTTTTACACTTAGAGACAAATAACATCAAAATACAGAATCCAAACTGAAAAATCATTGCTGTACTTCAGCTCACGAGACTTTGGGGTGTTTGAGACCAAGACTCAGATATTGGGAATGCAGATTCACCTCTGTAAGAGGCTTCAACCTGCCTGGTAGGAGAGCTGCATTCACAGGTTCTAGCTTTCTGACTTCAGAGAAGCAGAAAAATCTCACTAGAAATTTTCTATGCAGCAAAATCCGCTTTCTTCTGTCAACTTGACAGCTATGTAGCACGCCTAGGCGGCCTCCCAAATGGCCAGTCAAAGATCAAAACAGTCAATAAATCCAGCTGTTTTCTCGTTGTCAGAAACAGCTCATTGTTTCTCCCTCCAGGATGTCGCTTGGGCCTTAAAAGCTCAAAATTTTGTGGATGACATAAATTAAGGAGAAACTCAGCATAAATTAAAGAGCACTGAAGCAAAAAAGTATATGGAGAAAGCAGCTGGGCTTGGGTGTTACACGCAGATGAAATGAGAGTGAATTCTGAACTGAGCCACTGGCGTGTTTTATGCACATATGCAAGTTAAGACTGAGCACAGTCCTGCTGGACAAACTGGTTTTCCATCCTGCAGGGAGATCTCTCTTCATATAAGGCCTGGAAGAACATTGCCACGCGAGCTTTGGGTTGACCTTTCCTGTAAAAAGAAATACCAAGTTGTAGTTCACACTTTGTTAAGAAAACCCAAGCTGGTGTGAGTTGGAAACGGCACGAAAGGAAGCAGCAGGGTGCAGCGATGGCCCACAGCTCCCCGTGGTGGGGGGTGCTCCAGAGTGGCGGGCAGGGCCAGGCAGCTATGGCCAGTCCCACTGCCCCAGCCAGGAGCAGGACACCGGACCACCAGGGCTGTCCCCAGCCATGGAACTGGGCACCACCCTGGGGATGGGTCAAGGCTGGGCCGTGGAGCCCTGGGAGGCTGACATGGGGTGTGGGTAGGGTGGGGGAGACCCCAAGCTGAGCATGTTGGGGCCTATAAGGTCTATTCGTGCCCTGCAAATAGCTGTTCGTCCATGCCTGTCTGCTGCTGAATCCAGTGGCCAGCATTGGGGAGCAGCAAATGCAGGGCAGCACGTGTTTAACTCAGCAGTTCAGACATCGGGACCCTGAATCCGGGTCATTCTGGGCTTCATCCAACCAGTTCCTGTGTCTGGTAAACACGCAGTTCAAGTTCAAATCATGGCAATGATGAAAGCAACTGAGCTGGGAAGTCAAAAAGGCCACTGAAATATTCAGAACAAGATTTGAGGAGTGGATACTCCTCAATTGCGTAATACGTAGTATTATGTAATGTCTATCATATACATTGCTTTCTTCCTCACAGCAAGGACATTGCCACCTCACCATTACCCTTCTCCAAGGGCAGGATAAACCTACTGCGCTGTAGCTGATGGATAGTTTCAAATTCCTTGACTTTAAAATTTAATGAACCACCTATTCTTTCATAACAATAATCGTTTTCCACATATTGCTTATTCATAAAATATGTATCTAATCCTGTCTCTTCACTTCCTATTTACTCCAGTAAATAGATCCTTTGTTCTGCGCAGGCAGCCCTGTCACCATGCTTTAAGTCCAGGGACGTGTGCAGAAATCTTTGTGCAATAATTATGGAAAGTTAGTGGGGTAGAAGGAAATGTTATCAGCCATTATCTCTTGCTCTGGAGGACGTGAGGAGAATATAAATAAATCCAGACACTGCAAATGCTTTGCTGCAAGCTAGGCAATTAAAGTATTTCAGATCCCTACAAGTCTATTTAAAGCAACTTAAATCTTTTTGATGGCCAGTGGTTCACTACAGCCTAGCTGCTTGCGCAGGCAAAGCTTCCCTAACACGCCGAACAAAGTCCACGAGAAAACAGCTTCAGCTCCTGACAAATATTAATACAGCTGAGATGCTAGATTACAGATTCAGAAAATGTTTCAGGCTACTTTTATTTACTTCGGAGATGCACAAGCTCCCTTATAAGGCTTAGTACTGTTTCTTAGGCTCATACGCTTCCACCTTCACTCACAGTGGTAAGACTTCCACATTCAGAGCAGTGGCAGATGAGAAGTTCGTTTTGCAACAGCTCGTAGAGCTCAGGAACAATTTACCATCCTCTCTCTCAGGCAGGAAGTTCTGCCCAGCATTTGCTGACAACAGTGAGAATACCAGCTCCACCACAGCTCGACCGGCCAGCACGCGTGCAGGCTGTTTGGAAGGCTATGCAGTGCTTCCACTGACCGAGTGCCTGAAGCAGCTCACAGCCGCTGAGAGGTGAGCTCAGCTTCCATGCTGCTGAGAAAGAAGCCTAGTGTTAGTAAGGGAAGGGAGAGGAAAGGGGATGGGAGAGGATGCAAGGGAAGAATTGCTTACTTGCATCAGTTTAGCCATATCTAAGAAACAAGTAGAGAAAAAGTAAGTATCTTGCATTTTACAGGACATCTTTCCCCCTCCAACCCCC
>NW_010394634.1:5732-12254 GCF_000710305.1 Buceros rhinoceros silvestris
AATTTGGGATAAATGTTAAGGGAAAAAAAAATATCTTAAAACCAAAGACAGATGTATCATTGCCTAAAGAAGTCTGGTCAGCAACTGGAGTTACGGAGTAGAACAGTTTCTTCATTCTGCTTAGCAGAGGCTGGAGAAGTAGGGGAATTCAAGTGGAGGAGCAACAGCGGTGTTAGAGAATGCTGCAGGGGATCAAACTGATGAGATACCACCCTGGGAAAAGCCTAGAAAGTCTAGAAAGAGAGTTTTGGGACAAAGTCCTATTTGAATAACTTGGAACTAAAAGCAACGAGTAATTCAGAGAAACACTGTTTTGTACATGTCAGACTCCGATAAGTTGTAAAAATATGGATAATGCTTGAGAGCTTTACGGTCCCAGGTAATTCCAGTGCACTTTATAAAAAATTAATCTAACTAGCATGTTGCTGCCACAGAGATGGAAAGCAACAGCCCTTTTAAGAGCTCACAGTGCTACTGCACAAGGCATTCCATGGCAGGGAATATGCTGCGATCCACTCAAATAGTGGGAGGTGGAGATTGGCAGGACGGAATTACCCAGATGAGGAATGAGCCCATACATCAAGCTAACGGCTCTGTTCTTCGGGAAGGAGAGGTGGAGTCTTTGTGCTCATCTGTAGCCTGCCATCACCGACCTCACCTATCTTCTGTCAGTGTTCTGGAGAACTGGGACTGCACTGATTAGGGAAAAACTACAACATTAGTAAAATTTTATCAGTACCCTACATTTTCTTTACGTACATCTTACTGAAGTGCCAAACACCTGACCTTGTTTACGAAGTGGTATCTGACAAGAATCCAGGCCCAGCAAGGATAATTCAGTCCAGTTAACGCATGTAGAAAGGGGGCAGGAAAAGCTCGGTAAACAGTTGTAACGGTGACATGGATAGTGCAGGCTTCTTGTACTGAGTTCCAAAGAGAAAAGCATTGTTCGATTCCATTTTAAAATACGTAAGTAAAGGGTGAAAGACAGTCTACTGGGGAGTTACATTTTCCCACAACAAATAAAAATGAGGTGTTAGATATTATTACTACCTTGAAAATATCAAGATGTCAGGTACTATCTGTCCCCACTGGGGGAGGTTTTTCAGCATTTCCTTCATGGGGAGGAATGCTGGGCCTTCAGTAGAGAAAACAACAAACAGACCTTTTCACCCCAACTACCCGTTGATGTGTTTGAGAGAATATGCTGCAACAATAGGGAACACAAAAAACCAGTGTTTCAAAACAAGACAAGCAAGTCCTCCCATTTCAGTTGCTCAACATAATGTCCTCGATATTTTTGACTAAAAAACAGGAAAAGCATAGTGGAAAAAAAATCCTTAAATTTCTAACCTATAAACAAATTTTCTTCCTTGTTTTTGCATTTGTGTCAATAAGAGCTTGAGAACAAAATATTTTCTACACTCCTATTTCATGTTTCTTTAAATGCTCAGTCAAAATCCATTCAGTTTTGCTGCAAAGAGAATCTAAAGAACAAATTTTTATTCTACACACATCATTTTCCTTCCTTTCAACTGCAGTTCTTATCAGCTTGTATTATACATAAAAAGGAACCAAAAACGTGAAGACATGCTCTGTGGTGAAAAAATCACACACTGCTTTCCAATGTGATCAAGGCTAATCAGCTAATAACAGCCACAAAATTAAAAAAAAAAAAAATCACCTCTAGAAGTTCTAAAGTGAGGGAAAAACAACCAAGTCAGATAATCCTAAGAGGTTTGGTTCTTTTCAAGTATCAAAATCCATTTGAGGCACTTTTTTTTTTTTTTTTTTCTCCCCTGGAAAATTCAGTGATAACTGACAGGGTACAGGATAGATATACAAATCACGAAGGATGTTTTGGAGGTCAGTCACTATTTCTTGTTCTCTTTTTTTAGCACATGAGAACAATGAATCCAGCACCAATGGCATCTGATTTAAAACTCATTACATGTAGTTTTTAAAGTGCATGTAGGGTTTGAAATTTGTGAGCAAGGAATTAGTATATTTCACTCCCCAAATTAAGTATCTGTATGCTTAATAGAATTGTTACGGTTTTATTACATAGCACTTGCACAGCCTGGGGGACTTCATTTTGAGGCACTCTATCCACGATGAACAATCTAGATCTATGGAGAACTGATGGGCTCCAGTCAGGAAGAGAAGGAACACACACTGTTCGTGTTTTCCACAGCTGACTCTCAATAGCTGGTGAAGACCCCTACTCCAATGCTTTTACTAGAAATATTACTACATGGCATATTCTGCCCACTGTATTTAATCTAACCATGCCCAAAACCCTTGCCTTCCTTTTGCTAGTCTCCGGTCACAGCCCATGAATATCAGAGTACCATAACAACCAGCTGAAAGTGTCCAGCCACAGGAGAGCAGTGTCTGTTTGGAGCCCGGCAGGAGCATTTCAGCGCCAACACAAGGCAGCTTTTGACAGAGGCACACAAATAATTTGACAACATTTCACTAAACAGTATTAGCAGCTATAGCTAAACTCTCCTAGAAAATAAGCAAGAATAGCTACAAGCAAAGTCAACAATCTACAAAAGCAGAAACGTATCAAGAGCAGTGAGATTTTATATTACTTAAATCAAGACTGAGCATCACTCATCAAACCAGATGATACTGACCAGCTTCAACATAAGCTCTAGGTGTTGGGCTAAAACAAAATTCAGGCAAAACAGATGTTTTCATTCATGTACTGTTTTCAAAGTTCATGTAGGCATCCTTTTCCTTTCCTTCGCTGCCTTACTCTTCTGCCCACATTTCCTTCATGTTAACCCCCAACCTAGCTGTGCTCCTGCAGTGCGTAACCCTGGCAATCAGACAGAATCTTTCAGCATGCAGCCTTGGTATTTGTTTTAAGCACTTACAGTGTAATAACTTTTATATTTTCTGCACTAGCTAAATATTTTAACACATAGTAGGGTTGTGTGCAATGAAGTAAAAAAAAGGCCTAACAATCTGAGGTAGCTCAGAAAAGCAAATACACTCCAGGCAGAGAAATGCAAAAGGCTTCAGATCTATTGCTGTATTCATTTTTTAATTTGATATTTCAATCTTTTTCTGATTAGCTGCAAGAATTATTTCAATAGAGATGCCAGCTGTTTTAAGAAACTCAGCTAAGTCCCATCTGGCCTAAAATATAAGGCAGTCTGATATCATCATCTGCTTTGAGCAGTGAGCTAAGACGCAGTTGGTTTGAAATTCAGAGCTAAGACACACCAGCCCATGAGCTGTGTCAAATGTCAGTCTGCCTTAAGTGCATTTGCAAAGCACAAGGCAAAGCCGAGTGTCTGAATAAAAAACAAATGCCCTCAGAAGTGTCAATATCTATCATAACACGAGTCCTCCTGAATGCCTTGTTGTAATTGCAAAAAGCCATGTACCAATTACCACATCGATGCATTTTGCTATGTACCAGTCGCCCCACTGGGCTGACTGAGAACGTCTCTTCTCTACTTCTGTATTTTCAGAGATACAAGCCACAACACATGAACTCACCTGAGAATTAGCAGAACTGGACATCATTAACGCTTACTGCTCACATCTTGGTCATACAAGTATTTTCAGTTGTTAAGAAATTAGTTGTTCTAACTAATGCTAGCTACACAATATATTCCTTGCAAGGTGTATTGTGCGGTTTGGAAGTATCTAATTTTAAATCCTTTGCATTGCGTCAGTCATACTGTGTTCCCCTGACAGCCTGAGCTGTCTGTGTAAACCAGTATACTCAGTCTGCCTTTATCACTCTCCATATGGCTATAACCTTACTTACGTTTGTTACTCTGTGCTGTTGATTACGTGAGAAGAGCTCAGCCTTTGGCTCAGAGGCTGTACCGCCTGTAAGAACTACCCCAACTGAGCCTGCTCTGGGTGGTTTGCTGCCCATTGCCATAGCTTTCCATCCTGTCCTGCCAAGCTGCACAGCATAAGCACGCATATATATTCTATTTTCTTTTGTCACTGAGAGCACATCAGCAGAGTGAGTTGGTTGCATTCACCTCTCCCCAGCCACCAGAATGAGCCACCAGAATGAGGGGCTGCTTGTCCAAGACTGGATCACCTAAGTCCTTTAGAAGAGCTGACCTCCATGCCTCAGTGTCTGCTTGAAATCTGAGAAGACTGATGGACTACTGCCGAGAGTGTAAGTCTGCCCTGGCAGAAGAATGAAGATAGCCTGCAAATGTTACTGATTTGCTAATGATGCTTATCTGCTGTGACCATCATGGAGAATTGGAAGTGTCAGAATGGAGAGAGGAAAATCCTCGGCGACATTAATTTGTAACAAACTTCCAGAGTTGGCCAAACGAGCAGGAAGGCTCTAATTTGTGGAAGACTCTCATTACAGTTAGAAGTTGTCTCAAACAAGACACTAAAACTTCGAGGTGATTTTGCAGGTTTTGGCCATGGGCCATCTTTAGAGCTGATCTACTAGCAAAATGGTTTGAGTTTAAAACAGCTTACAAAGATGTGCGAAACTTAATGAAACTTCCTTAGCCCTTGAAAGATGCAGCTTATCTATGAAGGTGGGGATGGAGCTCGTCTGTGGGAAGTAGATGTCCTTAACCTAGCTGGGGAGTCAGCACAGCACTTGGGGCTGAGGACAGCTGAACTGTGTATCCAGAGGAAAGCAAATGAGCAAATGCCCTGCCATGGCAAATTAAGACACAGAGTTCATTCTGGGTCAGATCCTGTGGCTGCTTCGTTGCTGTGGTTGAGTTCAGCAGTAGAGAGAACCTCCAGAATAGGGATCTAACATCAATCAATTATAACAAATTATGGTTAGAGTTTATTCAAGTTAAGAAACAGCGAATAACAGGACAGATTTCCTAAGATAATTCATATGTAAGAATGAAATATACATCTCTTGGGCTTAAGCTCTACTTTGTTTCCAACAAAGCATTTTCCACTATTTTGACAGTTCTCACTGACTGACTTGTTCTTAGTCGGAATTTCTTCACCGCAGAAAAACCACCACTTAGCTATAACAAAAAACCCGAGTTGTCCAGGAAAAGGATACACGGTTCACCTGTAAACCAGGCCTGGCAGATTATCAAGGATAACAAGGGCACATAGAAAAGGTTTTAGAGTTCTGCCACCTCATACCGCAGTCCTAATGATCTGCATTCCCCATGGAAATGGCCTTAGGGCAGCATGTTTGTTCCTTGACAGGGATCTCCCACGTGCACTTTTATCCTGCAGAAGGCAAGAAGAGCTTGCTTTGCCAGATCTCTATTGCCAGTTGGTCTTCAGTAGCATTGCTGTAATGGAGCATTATCTGATGTTCTTGCCATGTAGATATATTCAGACTGGGTTTTTTTTTCCCTCTTCTCCTTGTCCCACAAATGGTGTCCATTTTTGAAACACTATTATTAAAATAGCAATCAACTGCAAAAAGTTTGATGAAATCTTATTTAGTCATATATGCAGTCTGTCAGAATCCACATTCTTCTTCTAAAATGGGATTGATTTGTTATGATTTCCGTTTTACTGAGTAAAACTGGAAAAAAGTTCAGGCAGTGTTGAAGTATCCTTTCGACGTTTTTGGAATAGACTACAGCACTCTTCTATATTGAAACAATAGCAGGTTTTCCCCCTGCAAATAATCGATAAGAAGTATTGTAAATGCTCAATATCAAGACCATCAAAACCTTGCTAATGACTTAAAAATCAAAATATAATTATTTAAAAATGGAAATATGGATGCTCACTAAACATAAAGTGATTTGCAGATAACATTAGAAAATCTGAGTCATAAAATAAGATGCAACTGGCAAAGGACATAAAAAGCAGTGAGGAAAGCTTCTATAAATACATTCAGGAGAAAAATGGAGAGCATTGCACTGGTCTTAAGCAGCAATGATGAAAAATGTATGAAGGAATGTAAAAGGACCGAGTGTTCAGTGCCTGAGCCTACATAAAAGGAGTAGCTGTGACTAGATTCTTAACTCATTCCAGCGGTCTGGAACACTGGCTGGAATTAGGAGAAAACAGACAACAAATATTTAGCTGAGACACGTGTGCATGTTAACAATCCCACCTTAGAAGATTAAGAAATAATTGAAACCATCTGAACTACTTTGAGGACATACAGAGTACTGACAGGAACAACTCTAGTGCTCTTCTGCAGAAAGGGAAAAGAAGCTGGAAAACTGTAGGCTATTCAGCTTAAGTTTAATACCTGGGAAGATACCACAATAAAACATTGAACAATCTGTGCGTAAGCATCTAGAGACATAAACATGGTAAGAAACAGCCAGCTTATGTTTACCACAATAAAGTGTTGTGATGGGTTGGCAAAAGATCTCCTTTTTAGGAGAGTTTGCTTTAACTAACCAATTGTATTCCCTGCCATGTGACGTCAGCTGCATCTCCATTTTTCATTGGTTAGAAGTTTTCGCGCCACTGTTGCTTTAAAAGCCGTGTGACCGAGCCACGTGAGTCAGTTCTTTACATGCTCTCTGCCCGCCCCGGGTCCTTACCGAAGCACCGCCGTGCCGCTGGGAA
>NW_010394634.1:12431-12692 GCF_000710305.1 Buceros rhinoceros silvestris
CCTGCCCCCCCCCGGGCCCTTCCCGAAGCCCCGCCGTGCCGCTTGGAACTGTGCGCCCCGGACCACCGTGGAGCCGTGCCAGCCACCGCCCGGACCACCACCGAGCCGCGTGCCGGGAAGCACCCGCTGCCTGCTTGCCTGCCTGCTTGCCCACCACTTCTTCGGCAAAGCGCCGCCGCTGCGAGTGACCAGCTTGGGAACCACGTGCTGTGGGGGATCGGAGCCCTCTCTCACTGCTTCTAACCAGACGCGCTTTCGCTC
>NW_010394634.1:12977-16862 GCF_000710305.1 Buceros rhinoceros silvestris
ATTTTGCTTCCCTACAATTTCGGTAAGCCGCTGCCGCTGGGACCAGCCGGGAAAACCCCCGCGCCGCTGCCCGCCGGAGCCTTCTGCCCACCGAGCCACGCGCCGTGGGGCATTGGAGCCCCACACGCCCGAGGAGCGGTTTCCCTGCTTGCTACGCTTTTCGCCGCCGGGTTTCCCTTTGCTTCTGCCTCAATCCACGATAGACTGGTAAAATCGTGCTGGTTTCGGTTTTCCCCATATGGCACCGCAGCGTTTTGACTGCCGCCACGTGGCCGTCACCATCTTTGAACTGCTGCCGTTTTACTTTCCGTCCCGCGGTTTTAACCCTCGCCTTTCCGTTTCCTAAAAACCCTCAATACCGTACCTCACTGGTTTTCTTTTTGTATTTCGTATTTTTCTGTTTGTTGTGTTATTAAAGTTTGTTTCAGTTTTCCAAAAAGCATTTTAGAGGTCTCACGAATTCTTTTCTCCCTTCCCCTATTTCTGCTGGAATAGAGGAAGGTATTATCGTTACCGGACCTTGGCTCAGCCTCGGCCAAACCAGTGACAAGTGTGTTAAATCAAACTAACTTTTTTCCAAGCGAATAACTTGGCTTTTCAGAATAACTTGCCTTTTTTGGTCAAGTAGAAGAAATGGATGTTCAGTTCAGTGAAGTTGTTGCAGTCTCAGACAACTTTCTCCATCAGCAAACTCAGGGAATGTGGCCTCACCATAAAATAAACCTGTCAGTTGCGGACAAGGCTTGCTCGAAGAATAGTCAATAGTATTCTCGTTGCAGCTAGAAACTGTGCCAGCTTTTGAAATACTGAAATCCTTCACAGTGCTGACTTTCTGTTCTCAGCACACCTGTAATGGGAACGAGTGATTTCTAGCCAGCAGCGAGAGCAGCCCAGTGCGGAGGAAGTGCACCAGACCATACCTGCACTTATCACAGAACAAACTGATGGAGCTCAAGGCAAACAGTTTTTCTGGAAGCACTAGAATATCACTGCCAAGCCAGTCCTGCGTCTGTGCAGGGTGAGTGGGTAGCAGGAAGTAGCCACAACTGGGTTCCATTGGCCCTGATTGTCAGTGACTGTCGATGTAATTAGCAGGTTTAGCTCCATCTCCAAACCAAAGTATTCCTAGGAAATAGCGGTTAGTATTGTGTTAGCTGTGTTATTGATGTTAGCATCACTGTGGCACCTGGCTATGCCTGAGTTTCTCTTCTCTGACACCCTTTGGCCTGAAGATCCTGTGACTATGGCAGGTGGAATAAACACTGTTCTCAGAGGACACCTCGAAAAGCACCTTGTTCAGCATGTCAGTAGAAACGAAGACGACAAACACCTGTGCCATATCCTTGAAGTACAGGAAAAAAATTCAATCTGGTTGTATCAGCCCCGTAATGAATGTGGGGTAACACAGTCCCAGATGAGAAATGCACACGCTCGTGTAAATTCACCCAGCTGGTCTTTACTTATAATTTGAAGTATTTAAAATTTTATCAAAATATTCACCAATTCACAGATTGTACAATAAGATATTCAATAAGATATTCACACTAATTCACAGTTACCTAACTGACACTTTCAGGTCATTAACTACAAGTCCTAAGTTTTGATATATATGAATTTCCTGTAAAATAGATAATTTGGGAATAAGGAAGGGATTTTTTAAATACACAATGTGCATTATTTTGTGCATGTACATTTGTTTACAAAGATATAAATTTATTTACAAAGAGTATAGAGTTACTTATTATTATATTCCTAAATTACTGGTCTTCATCAACTGAGATACATGAACAGAGAAATAAACTGAGCAGTTGAGGCATACATGCAGTTCCCTATGGTAACTTCAGCTGACAGGCTGCCAGAGTTAATTGGATCACATGTGCCTAAGTCCTGTATTACATCTGGATGTAGTCCACTATATTTTTATACATCTTTCCTAAACTTTTCTAGGCTTTTTAATTAGTAAATAGATCACTCCTTTAGTAATAAAAGCAGTTAAGACTGTTCCTTTTCTTGTCTTTAAAAACAGGTAGTCATCAAGTAATAGGTTCTATTCTTACCATGAAGTAAAAATACGTCTTTAATAATAAATATTCTGTGACTAAAATACTTCAATCGGCTTTCCTATGGGTCATTTTCTTTCAATAACCAAGGTCAGAGACAGCTACTAGATCATGCAAGATTAAGCTCTCCCTCTGGAGGGTTCTAAATTATAATTTACCTTATCTGATTTAAGTTCAAGTAGAAACCGATCTATCGGTTCTGCTTGTGGACTTTACAGCTTGCAGACAGAAATGAGGTTATTAGCAAGAGTCACCCAAGGGCTTGTCTACAGGGGACGCTCAAAAAAAAGGAGTAAGATTGGCACTCAAAGGCAAACAAAACAAAGACAACATGCCTGCGATTAACAAGTTAAGAAAAAGGTCTTAAATGACTGTCCCATGTCAAATAGCAAGTGCTATGACGTCTTTGGCTTCTCAGCTTGACGACAGTGGAGAGCAGGGGAGGGGGGAATTTTCCTAAGTCCAAACTACAGCCCATATTCCTTACCTTTGAGTCAACAGCAAGATGTGTTCCCAAATTTGTTTCTGCATCCCACATCAAAATAGCACCAACCACACTAGCAAAACAACTTTACATAAAATACCATTTGTTCTGTTGGGTTTGGAGGGGAAGAAAAGTAATGACAGGAGTCTAAAATTGCCATGCCAAGTTATCACCCTCCCAAAGCTATTCTTAGCTAGAAAGAAACTGCAGTAGCAGAGGCAGTTACTCATCAGAAACATATTAGAAAGCAGTCAAGAAGTCAAGGGGAAAGAGAAAAAGAAGCCTCTGGTTTTGTCCACTTCCAGCATTCTGAAGGAATCTTCTCCAGTGGCTCCTCCCTCATTCATTGGTAGCAATGACAGAAATGCTAATGTAGAAAGTGTGAGTGTTCCTCAGTTAACCTGAATTACCACAGGTTAAGTTGATAAAGGGGATGAGTAGCTTTTTTTCCACCATGCTGTGTACTGACTGAATGTGAAGATAATAGAGAGATGCAGCCCCTGAGGCACTATGGACTTCTCTGTTGTTGATACCACCGCCAAGGTGTCATTAGGGATGACTTGCAGCACAGAAATTTGCTAGTGTGAGTGCATGCCTGACCTCTGGATTCAACAGACTCATTGGTTGCCCCTCTACAGCACTTACCTCAATTTGTCCACCCAGCCTTAGCTGCCTCTTGTGACTTCAGCGAATTATTTCATTAGCTTCAGGACAAGAGGGCCTCTAGTCTACTCTTGACAATACTGCAAGGTCCCGGCATTTGCTAATTTGCTTGGAGCAAGTTACAGTAGAATTTAAGTTTAAAATATCCTCAAGGACAGTGTTTTGAATGCTCTCTGGAACTATTTAGTTGACTGGCTTTTTAAAGCTTAACTGTTAATAATTTTATTGCCGCAGATAATAATTTGGAATGCAGTAAACAATCAGTGTAATTATATCCTTTGCTAATTTTCCAATAGGTGAGTCTTATCAAGATAATAGGTCTGATCATCCTTTGCATTAGCTGCAATGTTGCATTGTTACTGTGCTTTGGCAGCCTCAGGAAAAAGCAAAATCTGGTTTAGGGAAACATCTCTCAGTGTCTGCAAGGCTTCCTCTTGCCTGCTGGTTCACCATCACTTCTTGCTATCGCAAAACTCTTTGGTGCTAACTTTAATAAATCAGAAACCTGCTTCTTCCAGGACAAAATCTACTGGCTAGCATTAGGAAACACAATTTCACCTTGTAGGATCAGAAAGGGGAGGCAAAGAAATGTTCTGAGGGTTTGGGTGGCTTTTGGGGTTTTTCTGACACACCTAAAAATTCGAGAAAGTTGAGAAGCAATATTAAGTGGAGCAGGAA
>NW_010394634.1:16937-23936 GCF_000710305.1 Buceros rhinoceros silvestris
CAGGAATGATGGTGCGTGGGTGGGTAATGAATTAATTAAGAATCATACAATAACCTTGATTTACCTGGAAAACAACAGTTTAATTGGTGAAATAATTCTTATTTGAGATCTTTAGGAATCCAAACAATTTTAGAAGCTGACTGTAACTTTGACAAAACCACATCTCAGAAATCCAGGGCATGTGATAACCAAAGATGAGCGCTCTGTCTAAAACAGAACTTAGCAACTTTCCACTCTGATGTTACAGGATAAAATCCAGTAATGTTTAACTTACGCTTGAAAATCAAGCTTGTGCAGCACTTAGGGTGTAATTTCTGCTCTTAGTCTTGCACCTCACTGACATTTGGTGTTGATACAGTTCCTTCTACCCATATGCTTTTTACACATGGACTGATGGGCTTGTCATCACTGAGAGCTAAAGGCTGAAGTCCTCACTTCACATGTGGCCAGCATTTCCTCAGGGTGGAGTGAGTGGAAGCTTTGAGGAAGATAGGAGTAAAATGCTGACCGACAGTGCTTCCACAGAGCAAAAAGTGTAAGTGAATTGACATTGCTCTCATTTGAATGAAATACACTGAACCAAGAGGCACAGCTGAGTGAAGCAGGTCTCACATTTTAGTAACTTAGTCCCACCGGACTTTAATTTTGTCTACTCAGTTACACGACATTAATTCAGTTGCCACTAAATAACTGATGCAGATGTCCTCTGGACTTAAGCAGATATGGCATAAATGTTATGAGACAAAACAATGTAGGTGTGACCATAATCTTATTTTAGGATTTTATTTCTAACTTAAATTCTGTAGGTCACAGTGGGCAAGTGTATTTACAAGTTTGGGGATTGTTGATAGCAGGAGAATGTAGCTGGTTCAGGAAGGTTTATTATAAAGCATCCGTGGTAAATCGCTTAGCAGAGCACTGAGGATTAAGCAACCTATTCAACCTGAATCCACATCGTCGGCAAATCTGATGTTTATAGAGGTCTCTGTATTGCCCAGATCTTTAGCAAACTATTTTTAGTGGCTAATTGTCCAGCTGCATTACATCTTCACCTAGATTCTCTTTCTTAGCCAAAAGGAAATTGAACCCCTTGAGGAAGCAGATAAACCAAGCTGAATATTAAATGACGTTGGAAATGCTGAACTAGTAGTCTTGCAAAAAAATGAAACTAAAAAATCAACACAGGAAAATCTATCTTTTTTTATGGGGGGCGTTTTTTAAAAAAAAGATCAAACTTGCCTGTGAGAGTGTGTTGAAAAAGCATATCTAATGGCTTTTGTGGTGAGATAAAGCAACAAAGAGTTATAAATTAAAGACTGCCTTTTAAAAAGCAGATCAGACCAGTAAGAGACAAATGCAAATGAAGGGTCAAAAGAGCATGAAGCCAAGAGAGCAAGGATGTGTGGAAGGCCCGGGGGAGGATGGAGGAATGGATGAAAGACATGCTGGATCATAGGCTCGAGCTGTTACTGAGGGCTGGATGAGATACAGGCTTCTGTCAGTGGTGGTTTAGGAGTATTAGGTTTGCCTCAACCAGTCTGACATTTCCTCAGATGTGTTTATCAACTATGTTTGAGGGCAGCTGGCCCCTGGCACTTTGCAGCTCTGAAGGGAGGAGCAAAAATTGATTCTCCATGATTGATATTGCCGTGCTTGAACACAGTCACTAATTCCTCTGCGCAGCTGCACAGCAAGCTCCTCTCATGCCCAAAGCACAGCTGGAACATAGCCTGTCTGCGCTATATGGGGCTGTATACTATAACAGCCCCAGTTCATGAGGGACACCTGTAACACTTCAGCAGCCCGTTTTTTCATCAGCTAGCTGGAGGGGAACTGAGCAGACATGCTGTCGTGCTAAGCAAGCTATGCCGAATGGGCCAGAGAGATGAAAATCACAGTGAAAATCGGGCATTAAAAATCCCTGATTCCAATGTCAAGGGTTTATCCACACAGTTTCTATCAGGTCTTGCATTGAGATTTCTTCTCTCTTGCTCAGAACTTGAAATGTGGGCTATTTGTGTAGGCACTTCAATTATAATAATCTCACAGGCAATGTTTTGAAAAGCTTCACTGAACTAATTGCCTGACAGCTAAACAAGCTGGTGTTGCAGCACATCACAGCTAGCACGCTGTCCCCAGCCACATCTCTGTTGCTGTGCTTGATCAGGATGCAAGTTCTCTGTCAAACACTAACTCTGTTGCCATCCACAAGTCCCTGCCTCAGATCTCGAACAAGCAAACTGCTTCACCAAGTGAGAAGCATGAGCCCACAAGGACCAGCTTGGGCTCAAAGGCTGCACACTGGACTCAGCTCAAGCTTCCAAAAATCAGCCGTTATGTCCAACTGGAGCAAAGCATGAGAGGCTCAGTCTGGGATGAAAAAGCCAGCCCATGGTGCTGGACACTGACTCGGATGTCAAGCTCCTGAACTCCAGATTGATGCATTTTTCTGGATACTGGTACCTAACATGGATAAGTTACAGCTCACTTCAAGTATTTCACCACTTCTGAGAATCACATCGATAGCAACACAGAAGTTGCTGCAGAACCTTTGAAATACGATCTGATTTCTGAAAAAAAAGCAGACACACTTCCCCTCTGAGTACACAGAGCAGGCAGCAGAGACACACTGCTCAGGGCAGTACCCAGCAGAAATGTTTTCAACGGGCAATCAGGTGATTCTATGACTGTCATGACAGTACTTTCGAGTTTTGTTCCCACTGTTCTACTGGTAAGGAGCCAGCAGTTATTAAGCAGTTAATTATAATAACTGAACAAGCCTTTTTCCCCCCAATAAATCCAGCCTGGCTAGTTCAAAAAGTCTAGTAGACTCAGATGGTCCCTCTTTGCACAGTGAACACTCCTCTGGTACACCCGTCTGATCGCTCTGAAGATCTGCTGCACATGCAGTGTGATTGTCACCTCAAAAGTTTTACACTGAGTAACAGCTTCTATTATTCTTTGAAAGTGGATCCAAGTATACCAGCATTTCCATCAGCCTCATGAGAAAATAATCTGCAGAGCCTAGGAATCTTGTTAAATATGACAAAAAATATAAAAACCATAGTAAAAACCCATTCTGTTCAAAAGAGGAAGAGCTTTCTCATGCTTCTTCTTAGCAGCCTGCCAACTGAAGGGTATGTTACCAGAGGTAGGGCTCTCTGCATCAGAACGCAAAGCATTTACAGTTTAACCGAGTAAAGCCCAAAAAGCAGTGAACAATCTAGAACGCAAATAACACAGAGAATGATAGCTGCATGCAAATGCTACTGTTTCTTTGCAAATCCAAGATTAAAAAAAACCCCAAAACTTGCATATTGAAGACCATCTGGTGTTACTCTTCCAGCTCTCAGTAGTCTTCATGGAAGCCCACTTCTGCAAGTACAGTAGATACTTAGTCAATTCCTTGGGCATTCTTTTCATCTAGCTTCTAGAATAAAACAAGTTACAAGTAGTAAGTACAAGTACCTTGCTGCAAATTAACATGCACATCCCAAGTTCTTAAGCAGATAATCCTAAAATGACAAGCCCAAACAAAATGTGACACTCACAGTACTCAGTGCTTAAAAAGTTATAAATAGCTGGGGAATTTCTAATCTACAAGGAAGGTCTCTCATGGATTACATTTCCGTGTCTAAAATTTAAGCTTTCTCATGATATTTACTTCATTTTTAAAAAACATACAATGTAAATTAAGCATAGGAGCTCTACATCCTTGTCCTGAGGCAGCCGTTACAGAAGGATGTGGTTGTGTTCAAATTATAGTCTCTTTATTGCACGGTTCAACTGTACAGCTTTTCAGTGCAGTGTTTTATCAATATCTAGAAAACGCCAGCATGCTGGTAGAGACAGCTGTCTCTATACAGCTGCTACAGGCAGTGAGAAATACTCGTCCCCGTGCGTTTGCTCTTCATTAATTTCTATTATAAATGGCTTTTGGTATGGATTAAAGCTCTTGCTGCAGCGATACAATCAACAACACCAGCCCTCTAAAGGAGGTGGGCAGACATATTCGTAGCCCCTTTTCAGGGGGGAACGTATAGTGATTTGAGACTGTTTACATGTGCAGGCGCCATAGTCTCACAGATAGAGCAGGGGGATTACAAGCAGCAGCATTCCTGTCCAAAAACAGTCTGTAACTCAGCGACCAAAAGGAACAGCTCCTCTGTTTCTCTTCAGAAGGAGTGAATGGGCTTTATTTGTGAGAAGCCTATGCACAGGGTCTGCCTGAGAGGTAACGAGATACATGGGATGGCAGTCAGACACGTGCAGCATCGGGTAGTGTTCTGCCTGCTCTGCTGTCAGCAGAGCAGCCTCTCTGCTTCGGAAAGAGGTTGACACAGCTGACGCCAGACTTAAAGTCATCAGTTTACAGTCTCTGGATTAATTTATGTTTATGTTAAGGATAATTTTAGAGAAACAGTCCTAGAGAAGCAGGCAAGAAAGCTGGATTGTCTTTTTGTTTTTCCTAATGCTTTAGGGTGGAATTTCCTAATTTTATTTATGGTTGACCTTTTCCCTAAGACTAGTTCTACTTGCATACTGATTTTTGATACAGATACAAATATTGTAATAATCTGAGGAGTCTATTAAGTTTAGCGATGTCAGCATGGATTTTTTTGTCTATACATGAGATACATAGGTTCTAGATGAACAGTGCTTCATTATTTCTGAACTCAAGCTCTTTTGTCCTTTTCCATCCATTCTTAAGTCATAATAAATTTTACACGCTCAAGATTTTTAAAGGACCCTCCCCTCTGCTGCTCTGTGTATTTCATTATATTCAAACCTATTGTACCGTGCCTAGATTCTGCACTGCCAGGACCTGGTGTTCCCATCATCAGATTACAAACTGCAGGGAAAAAAAGCCAGGTTTTATCATAGGCAACATCCCTCTACTGAAGTGCACCACCAAAAGCTATAGACAGACAGAAATATTAAAATATAAGCAAGGTTATATCACATATTGCAGTTATTTAGTTAAACATTTTGAGGAGTTGCAGTAAGACATTTCTGTTTGCTTTCCTTCTATTCTTCAAGTGTTAGAAAAGGTTCCCTGAAAATATAGAAAGCATTATTTTTCTTTAAAACACAACGGTCACTCTCCTGGAGAACACTGAAGGATTCAATCCATCTGCACCTTTTCATTACCAGAGGCTCCTGTTCTTTCTAAGCATCCTTATTCTTATGCTAACATCACAGTAAATAACATCCGAACTCGAAGCCAAACAGGTTCATTAATTGTCCCTCCATCCATAGCTCAGTGGCTCAGAAGGATGGTGTTTGCCAAGAACACCAGGAAGCATAGACTCTCCTGTGAAGATTGCCTTGCATCGTCATTCAAAGTCCTAATGCCCTGGGTTCCCACTTCGCCTGGAGGTGCATTTGGCCTGCACCTGCTCTTGAACAGTGATGTTTTAATTTCTTTCTTTTAAAAGGGAGAGGTTTCTCCACAGAGGAGAAGGAAGAGGGACAAAGAGACAATTCTGTTTGGAGGTCAGGATATACCAGGCTGGGTCAATATTATAGCTGGTGATTGTGGTCTTCAGACTTTTATCGACCTGCCTTCAAACAACTCTTGCCAATTTGTCAGTGACACCCTAGGAAAGGAACTGTACACAAAGTAACATGACCATTAAGCTTGTAAAAATAAGTGGTCAGGCATCAAAGTGTTTAACATCCTGGAAGAGCCTGACTAGGAGCATGGCAGCTTGTCACACACAAGGAATTTTGTGTTGTTTTAGCAACCAGAAGAACAGAATTAAAAGAGCAGCATCTGAGTGGCAAGAGTATCTTTAGAAGACAAACACATTTTTCTTGTTGGTGTTACTGTTAACACCTTAGGTTATCACAAGTAAACATTTTCACTGTTCATTGAAGACTTTGTTGATGGCTGTAGTTGCACCAGGTGAGGAACAAAAAATTCTCAGCTTTCACTTTCTGGCTTTATCTCACTGGCACAAATCCAAAATCATCAAACTTTAAGTACCTGCAACACAAGACTTTAGTTCTTTTCTGACAAAACAAATGGAAACATTCTTTATTAATTTTAGATTCTGAAAGTGCTTAGAGTTTGTTGGGAGAGAGGTTGTTTGGGTTTTTCAGAAATGTATGATGTTTGGCAGCATCTGTACAATATTAAAGCATGAGGAATATTGAGAGAGTTTATTTTTCATTTTTCCACTGTTGGCTAAATCAGTTTCACAGTCATTGACTTCGATTCCCTATTCCCATTGTCAAACATGATAGCACACTGCAGTAAGCTGTGCTTAGATATGTCAATTTTTGTTACATATCTGGCAAGAAAAATAGCAGACTCGTGAAGAAAACATCCTCTCCTTGTGTAAGGCCTCCTGCTGTTGAACTGAACAAGATGGGTATAAATTTCCTGGAAAAAAACATGACAAGGAGAAATATATCCAAGATGAGCTCAGAACGCCTTGCAGTGATGGCAAGCGGTCTGTCTTTCCAGACACTGTGATAATTCTCAGGGGCTCTGCTAGCGATCCAAAATGAAAACATAATTAGTACTGTCCAGGCCCCTCACCAGTGTTTGGAGAAACAAACCATGAAGATCTTCTAATGATATCACCAATGACTGTATCACTGGACCTAGTGAAGGTCACCTCAGCTTTTCCGAGCAAAGCTTTGACACATTTCTCACCTTCAGTAACAACAGCTACCAATAAATCTTCCTTTATAGCAAGAAATGGAGCCAGATTGCATCACTTTGAGAAGGAAATGTTGTGGTTTCTCCTTTGCTGGGATCAGGGATTGGTGTCCCATGGGGCATGGAGAAGGCAGGGAACATCCCGGAGGCGGCCTGGGCGCACCTTCTGCTTTTCACTCAGGCATCTGAGCGAATACGCTGTGGGCAGGATGGGTGGCAGCGACTGCTCCGTCCCTCGCCAGCGCTAACAGCCAGGTCCCAGGGAAGGGCACGGAGCGGTGCCACCAGGAGTCGCCACCCCGAGCGCTGGGGGCAGCGCAGCCGCGTTC
>NW_010394635.1:0-21383 GCF_000710305.1 Buceros rhinoceros silvestris
GTGAAAGAGACCCATAAAATACCACTGAAGTCAATGAACTTCCACATTAATAACTAGAGATCAAGGACTCCATGGCTTACAAGTCTGTGTACCATCTTGTGTGCCTTCCGAACTTCACAGTTTCTGTGAGTACTCTATTTCACTACTCTTTTTTAAATCAGTATTGCAAGGAGGTTGGAGTAACTTAGCAATTGGGACTTCGGTAACTTAGCCTTTCTCTCAGGTAGTTTCAACAAATTTGGGGTATCTCTCATATTAAATACTGATTTCTAGGCACAGATGCATCATCTACAACCTATAGGCCTTTAATTTGTGCAAAACCAGAGGGATTATAGATAGTATCTCTGTTAATTTCTCAAGGTACTAGCTTCAGATTGAATTTATTGAATAGATATCAATTCACACATCAGGCAAAGCAGCTTTGTCATATAAATGAGTCAGTCCTCTTTCATATTCCGGAAACCATTATAATGCAAAATACTGTCCACCATGCTGAGATTGACGGGTGAGATGATCTGTAAACTCAGGGAGTGAGGACAGTGTTAACTGTTCCAAGAAGTTACATCAGCATTGAGATTCAACTGCTAACACTGTAAAATGAGAAAGCAACCCAGAGCAAATAGTTCTGGGCAAATGCTGTGTAAAAGTGTTTACTAATCCCTTGAGGCAAATTTTACACATTGGCTTTAAAATTTTTGTTCCATGTCTTCATTTCCTATTCCCCGTTCTATCTCTATAACACAGTAAGAGGACTCTTCTCCTAGACAGGATTTCTGGTGATAGGAGGAGATAAGGCTTTACGTACAAAAAAAAATTATCTTTCAAACTTCAGGATTATGCCTTCATTTTTTGCATAAACAAACTAAAAAGGCCTTGATAAAAAAAATAGCAGAACAGTAAATCTCCTAATAATCTAAAAAGAAAAAAATTAGATGGCCATAAACAACATACTGGTATTCCAGTATTGAGAAACAAAGACATTTTTAGTATGCTGTGCAATGCATGACTTTCCCAATAGAAAAGATCTTCATTATCATTTATTATTTTGAAAATAATCAGAAATACTGCAGCTTCAGGAGCAGGTACAAATGTCTGGGACTACCACGCATTTTCAGTATTTGAATTTTGCTCCACGAAGAGGAAAAAACAATCATTTATTTAAAACCTTCAGTATCTGCTTACTGAGTCAGAATTTACTATAACAACTGGCTGCTGATCCACTTGCAATTCCAATGCATATCTTAAAGAAAATACATGAATAGGACACCTGGCACTTTAGAGACATTGGTTTCATTTGATTCCTTACGTTAAATTTTTGTCAGGACCAAAATAATCTGATGCTTCCAACAGAAGCAGTAAGGAGCTCAAAGAGGTTTTTATTTATTTTGGATATAATAACACATGTTGAGTTCATAAGAATATTTCCATAGCTCTAGTCTTTCTCTCTGTACACTCTGAAAAGGAAATAATTTCGGTAATTCTACTGAAAGGTCAAGGAAAAAAAGGTATTTCTTGTACCATAATTTAACTTAAATAGCAGAAATGCTAGCATTTGAGTTTATAATATCAGAGAGAATCACTAGCTAACAGAGAGCATTGAGGCTTATCCAAAATTCTAGTTTTCCCCATTAGAAACAGAGATAGTCCTTCCTGTTTCTCACACGTGCACCTCCCCATATCCAATGCCATCTTTGAAAGCAAGAAGGGTACCCTCAGGGCACGCAGCAGAGCAGGGACTGAGCTCCCTGTAACTCCTCTGCGTACCTGCACTCCCTTTCTGAACACCAGGTTCACGGAGGTTTCACGTTCACCCTGACAAACCCCGACAGCAGAGATAATCTTATTTGCATTGTTATCTTCCATTACTTACTAATAAATGTCGCATCCCATAACTGAGACAATTGATTCCTTTGTTATTCGTGGGAAGCTTCACTCAAAGCACTAGATTATATTTACAGAGTTCATACAGCTTTATTATTTGTATATTTCAGGACTTACACGAAATTAAATCAAAGATGTTCCCAGACAAATAGGAACCACCAGTCTGGCTGTTAGGAGCTAATGCTCACTAGAAAGACGGCGAGCCAAGAGGATGTGCAGACCTCTTTCACCAACAAAGCTCTACCCAGTGCTCACAACACAGCCCTGCACTGCGTCCCTCCCGTCTTTCCATTGTGTCTGAAGGCTAGAGCAGCTGAATTCTAATGGCAGGTAAGCGCTCCTGAAGTTAAGGATAAGGCAGTATTGGAAAATACCAGGGAAGCAGCCCATGCTGATGTCAAAAAGCTACAAAAAGCACCGCAGCCTTGGGCAGGAGGTGTACAGAGCAAGCACTGGCTTGCCTCGTGCTTAGCTGCTCTTCCCACTTAATTTGGAGAGGAACTGCAGGTCGGAAAAGCAGAGGACTGTTTTAGGAGTTGAATGGTCCCACCAAAAGAGATGCTAGGAATTGCAGATACAGGATGTGACTCAACTGCGTAATGTCAAAAGGGCGTGTGTATATGCCAGTGCTGGAAGAGCATCGATCCTTACTTGGCTGATACAGGTCCGTGGTTTAGAAATTCAAGAAAGATTATTAGAAATAAGTGATCAATCACCGTCACTTCAAGAGCTTAGCTTGCTCTTAAGTGGAGCATTTTAGCTGAGTTTTTATCTTACCAGTGTGGAAGCTTTCCCCCATTGTGTGTATTGAGAACAGAACTAGCTGTTCCCCTGTTCAGGAAGGCAGAGTTGTTCATGGTTTACATATTCATTCTTTTGCTCCGTATTTTTAACCAAAAGAGAAAGAAGTGGGAACACTGCTCTCAGAAGCTTATAGTGACAAGAACTGCCACACAGTATGCAAACATGTTTGCTTAAACTCCTTCTATATCTCCAACAGTGGTCAGCAAACACCAAGAGATGAAAAGAGTACATGGGAAAAAAAAAAAAGAAGAAAATCTAATTTCTTCCTTAACGCATTCACCCTTCTTCTGGGTATCAGCAGTTACAGAACTTAACCTTATCTGTGCTGCCATGTAGTATCTGTTCTCATATCAATGCTCTTCTTGTGGAATAGTAACTGCTCGGATCCATTCCGTAAACCCCATGTTGCTAATAACAGACAAGAGATTCGGTTTGGATCAAATGGCAGCAATCAGGGCATTTTCAGCAGAAAGATGTGACCCTGTCTCTATTAACGCAGGCCAGCAGCGATTCGGTAATCTGACACGGCAAGAAGTATTTCATAAATCAAGAGCAAAATGCGGTCATTCCCTGCTCCACGTTAAGCTCCTAGTGCCTGAACACGAGGTGAAGGTATTTCATAAATCAAGAGCAAAATGCCGTCATTCCCTGCTCCATGTTAAGCTCCTAGTGCCTGAACACGAGGTGAAATCCTGGTCATACGGAATTCAGTAACAAAAGCTCTCACTGACTTGAGAGGGTTCAGGTCTCCACTCCCTGAAGCCACAGGGGTTTTGCAACACTGCCTTTGGGATACAGAGAAAAGCAATAACGACTTCATATAGTCACCTTTTCTTTCACAGGAATTCTGGGCACAGTTACAGGTATTTTCTTAGAATCAATGATAGTCTCTTCTACTTCCGTTAACTCTTCGGTGATAGATGTATTATTCCAAGTAATGTATAGAGACTTATGCTTACTTATTGACATTGTGCTAAGTTAGGTACCTTTTAGGCAATTTTGCAGCTCAAAAGACCAAGTGTTAATAGATTGAACTCTAGACATCTCAATACCATAGGCTGTTATCATTTTTAACACAAATGTACGTATTAATCAGGTAAGCACTAATCCCTGAAACCCCTAACTGCAATATTGGCAGATCTTCTTATAAAATATTTCCAAACCCGCATAAGTGTTGTTGCATTTAGTTAATGAATCATTGTCACGTAAATGGCTAGTTAGTAAAATGAACTAATTAACAGAGAACTTACAAGGAGAAATAAATCTCAAGCTCAAGACTGGTGAAGCGTTGCTATCCTTTCCCATCCAAAGCTACTAGAGAAAGGCTTACAGTTAAGAAACACCTCTGCGTTACGTATGGGAAGTGTGTGCCATTGCTCCTTTCTCTGTGACACTGCACTGAACAGTGGTTTCCTTTATTATATTAAAATGCATGCAGCACATCACAAAACACAGTTGTTGAAGTCTGAGCCTCATTTTCCTCCTCCTATTACTTGAAACACCTGGTTTGTCCTTTAAGATCATTTTAAGAACTATTCTTGTGCGTGGATGCTTTTGAACTATTTTATTAAGCTATTATTGATCAGCACCTGTGAGACTTACAGATCTTTAGATCCATGTTTAATTTCTGTTAATGTTTGTTCCACCTCTTCCGTGATATTTAATCACAGTGGATATCCAGTAAGTATATACATATTTTAAACTCCCTCAATATTTTGATCAATGGTGTTCTATAGAACACTTGAAATCAGTTGAACTTTGTAAGCTAAATCTAGCCCTGCAATTGCTTCCACTTCCTCTTATGTTAATAAATGAGAGTATCTTGTTGGAAGATGTAGGAAACAGATGGACACTTTGTCAAAGTGTGAAGCTGAACGATTTTGGTGGTAACATATGTGCGTGCGTGTGTATATATATCTAGATCTATCTGAACAACAACATTTTTAACCTCTAATACTCCAATTACTTTATATAGTAATCACAATTTTTTTTTTCCACACATAAAAAACATAGACTCACTGGAGGAAAATAATTACTGATGAGCTCATTCGGGAGGTTTATGGCAAAACCCAGAACCAAACCCTTTTCTCCCAAGTTTCATTCCAAACCTCTATGAACTGGAAACCCAGCCAGGAATATAGTGTTCCCATTGAGCACTGGTACTGAAAATTGCCCCCCACTGCAACTCCACAAAAGCACAAAAGATAAATGATCTTCTTGGATGCGAGTAGCTTATCTCTGATGTACCTCATAAAACCTCAAACATATTAATAATGTTTTAAATGACATGATGTGGGAGTTAGGGTAACACTACTCAGCATTTAAACTGCTAATGGCTTCTTAATTACAAAACCCTTACAGGCTGTGTGAGGAGCTGTACCATAATGCTCATGGCCCCTTTTATCCCACTTTAGCTTTTCAGTGTTAACGACTGTTTTAATCTCGCCATTATTTTGTTCAGCTCACTCTTTGACAATTTCTTTATTCCTTTATTTTGAGTATCTCAGTTACAGTGTTGATATTCTTAGTAATCAAGTCTCTTCTGGCATCTGCAGTTTCAGCTTGGAGTTGATTCAGGAAAAGGCCACAAAATCCTAACTCTACTGCTGCTATAATTTTCTGCTATTTAAGATGCACATAACTTGACTTCTGAGCTACTAAAGATGCATCTGTAAGGTCTCTTGCTGTCATTTTGAAGAAAAAAAATAGAAATCTCAAACCACATTTGTGTTCATGATACACAAACAGTTCTGTTTCCTTCCTCTTTTTCCGTGAGCATTCAGTATATTTGTTCCTTATAACTGTGACAAAAGAAAGCTTCAACGTTCAGAAAAAGTAAAACTGAGATATTGGTTCCTCTGATTTAGTATCTTGTATCTATCTAGTTTGCTGTCACCTGATACAGACATCACCCTTCAAACACCATGGCCTGCTTAGTCTCTCTCAGTCTCTCCTTTTTCCACAATGTGTATCAGAAACATCTCAACCCAAGTCAAGTTAGTCACTTTTCTACAAAAGCATGATAAGAATCACCAAACACAATAACCACGTCAAATATCTATTTCTTCTCTTCAGGAAACAGGTAAGATGACAGATACGCAAATGTAAGAAATGTTGGTAATTTGGCTAATAGCAGCAC
The DNA here is from genome assembly GCF_000710305.1 of Buceros rhinoceros silvestris. Classification (NCBI taxonomy): domain Eukaryota; kingdom Metazoa; phylum Chordata; class Aves; order Bucerotiformes; family Bucerotidae; genus Buceros; species Buceros rhinoceros. Next base: position 5,825 of record NW_010394635.1, read on the forward strand.
ATTCAAATGCTTGAAACGAGTAAGAGAAGCAAAATCAAGAGATAATTTACCTTTGATCTTCCACAACAGCAGTATTCAGCATCGATGAAGAAAATCTCAGCTGTCATACATCTGAAAAGGAGCAGAAAAAGGGCACAAATCAAAAGGATTTGCTTACTTCACAAGGCCCAGACTATCGATAGCAATCAGTGCTCTGCTTCCCAGTAAGAAATGGCTTAAAAACCACCCCAACACGAGCACTAGCTCAAGGGAAGCAGCTGTCTCCAGGAAGTAAAATTGAACGTGCTGTGGGTATCTAGCCCCGCTTTGAAGGCCTGTGTGTCCAGGCATGGATCAGAGTACACCCAATAGTTCCCATACCAAGCACTGACTTTCAACTTTCATCACACCTCTTTGCCATCACACATTATTTTGTTCTGTAACTGTCTCAGCTCTGCATAAGACAAAGTGAGCTTACTGCTCACCTTAAGAGATGCAAACCAAATCCTTTTAATTATTTGTACTTCTCTGCAGGGCTCTGGGTCTGCTTTTTGTGCTGCTGTGGCAAGACTGAAGAGTCTTCTGCGGTGCCTCACTCAAGATCATACGAGGCGATAATTTGTTGTTCTGATTCTGTGTGTCCGCCAATAGGTGCTTGCAAGGACAGAAAGTTCTTTGTCACCGATTTCAAGATCAAACCCTTTGCAGGTGATAGTCAGATCTCACTCACTTTTCACCACTGATTGCAAAATTTTCTTGAAGGTGTGCTTCTGTCAAGTCATCGAATTCTGATAGACTGCGGCTTTACATGCAAGTCTAACCTTTTGAGTGCATCCTCCCAGTGTGTACTGAGAGCATACCAGTAACAGCTCCCAACAGAAAGCAGCTGTAGGACGAGTGTTTTAATGTGTGGTGATTACCTTAGTACAGCAATAGAGATGGCACGGAAAAAAGTCAACCCAAAGGAAACTGTACAACTGCCAATGCTGTTTAAACAAAGAACTTTTGGTAAGAGCAAGTCACATCAGAATGAGCCAAATCATACGTGCCAGAGCGCGTACTGGAGATTTTGTTATTTTGCTTGTAAGATGTGTAAGTTTAGGGATTGAATACATGAGTTTAAAAAAATTACTATTTCTGATATCACTTAACTAACTTTTGCATACAAAACAGGCTGCCTGCATGACTGGGAAGGGTTTGTTTAGATGACTGCTTAAACCAAGAGGGTACAAATTAATTATCACAAAGCCTGAACAGAAACCTTCACTGCCAATTTGGCAGATTTTTTAAACACGTATGAACTAAATACCACACCAAGAAGAGCTCATCTGGGTCTGTGTCAGCAGCAGAGTTTGATGATAGCAGCAAACTGTTCTTAGGGGGAAAGGAACCATGTTTCTGTGTTCTGCAGTGCTCTCATCCTCAAGATAATGGAGGCCTTGCTATTTTGGAAGTCTTGGATAAGAGGACCAAGATATTTTTTCCTATTTTATTAAAGCAAATTCAAATTAGAAGCATTAAAAAAATACATTACACCTTTATGTTAACCTTGCTAACTTAGATTAAAGCTATTCCTTTGTTTCTAATGCTCTGGCATGGTTAAAGACCATCTAACAAAGAATTGCATTCTCTGAGGCAGCTGCATCTCTCTTTGAGCATTTTTGAAAATATTATTTCAATCTTGGGTGTAGAAATTTGCATCCTATCTAAAAGGGCTGGAAACAGTAAACAAGTATACGGTTCTCGCAGGGCTTCCTAGACAGGATTTCTTTCAGTATCTGCACTCTGCTAATTTTTTAGTATCTGTATTTACATATACATTTTTACTTCTCTCAGGTACCACTACAGGAAAATGCAAGAAAGTTCAGAGAGATATTACAGCACATTTACTCCAGTCAATTGCATCCAATACTCCTTTAGTGCTCCCTAACAGAAATCAATCTATTTTGCTGACACCTGACTGCTATGAACAATATAACATGTTATTGTGGCTGTCATCTAACCATTCTCCTACTTATAATGCTGCATGTCAAATGCCAAAAAACACAGGGCTCCTTACAGAGATGGCATAACCTTCATGCAGGCTTCCCATTTAATTAAATGCAAAACTTGCACCCAGCTCTGTGGATGCCCTCCCCTCCTTCCTATCAGCCCGGCAGCAGCTTGCTGAATGTAAAATTCTCCCCACGGTTGTTTCACTTGAAATTTGTATTCATGTAAAATGTTCCTTCTGTTATAAGAGTTGGAACTCGAGTTCCAGGGCATGAAGATCATTTTTGGGTCTATTACATGTTGCCTCCTGAATGCTTCTCTCACCATCCCGCCGAAGTTGATTTAATGTCCATTAAAAAGACCAGATTGACCGAGACTCACGGTTGCTCTTTATTCCCCAGGAGCTGCAGAAGAGGTAACGGCACTGCAAACTCTTACCTACAGGTGCCAAACCGTGTCCATCATGACCTCGTGGACAGTAAAAAAGTCACTAGAGGTGGTTTATGTGGCATGAACAGGAGATCGTTAGTCTTTCTGCAGCTACAGCTACAAAGTGCCAACTGTATGGCATTCTGGAGTAAAACAACCCATTTTTAGCACGCAGGCCGTACAAACATAACTCTGTGTCATTTTGGACCATTCCGTTATGAACTCTCTGAACTGCCCTGGTGCCTGGGAGCAACCTTTGGCTCAGCTTTCCTGAATCATCACACAGCTTGGGAGAAGTGGTCACTTGGGTCTTTTATTGCAAGCCAGGCTTCAGGCATGTAAAATGTTAGCAGGCACTGCTTTGCTCAAGGGATTCACGGTTTATCCACAAAGTTTCACCTTTGAAACATACAGAAGGGGTGGCAAACAGCTACAGCTGAAGTGAAAAATCTGCATACAGCAGATCGCTGTCACAGCCTGTACTGCTCAGGGATCTTGTGCAAATCACAGAGACTAAAACAAGCTTTTCTTACTGCAGGCTACTTCATCATCTGTTTTACACCAGAGTGTTCCTGTTATACCTCCATGGTTTATCCCCTCTTGCTGACAAAGAGAAACAAAGAGAGGAGACAATCCGGTAGAGATGCTGCAGCAGACCCAGATGGTCTCAGGCCTTGGCATTTTGTCTCTTCCTATAAATTTGGCGTTTTTATCTTCCCCACCCCTTTGGTCCCATCTGCACTCTCCTCCTCTGTCTCTTTTGTCTGTCACATTATTTTTCAGCTTGGCTGCCCCAGGACGAGATGCTTATGTTGTTACATTGCTTAGAGTGAGCTGAAGGCACTGGACAGCATGGCTGTGTTTGACAAAGGGATGGGACTCCTCTAAATTTCATGACAATATGCCTGAGCAGAGCAGATGTCCCATGACTGCTTCCTATGAGAGAAAGGCTCTGTGCTAAGTTGCCCCCACAGAAGGGGGCCTTGTGGAGGGATGCCCGGGGCTGGTCACAGGCACTCAGGCTGCACGGCAACACGCCTAAGAAGTGCATAGGTTGGTGCTGCTGTGATGAGGACTCAGCCACAAACCGCAGGAAACCAGACCTCAGCAGTCCTTGCAATCATTTCCCACACACTATGAAAACTTTTTTTACACAGCTCTTACCCTCCACGTTTCCCCTACTGGGGATTACTGGCGATCAGCTGGACAGACTAGCTCTCGTCTCTGGTGTAGCTGTTGATCCCCTCCCTTCTCATCCATCTGTCAAGAACGAAAGGCAGGTGAGAAAATGAACATGAGGCAGAGCAAAGGGAATTTCTTTCTCTGTGCTCTCGCCCAGCATGTATCCCCCAAAAAAGCCTCACGTAAACCTATTTTGTCATTGCTTTAACTGCTAGCCAACACGGACTTTGGTGGGCAAAGCAGCAGCTGATGATCTGGTACTCAGACCAATGACCAGGAAACCCCCCAACTTTATTACTTAGTTTCAGTTGCAAAGAATATTTTGAAAGTAAGGCAATAGAAGGGTGTTGGTTTTAGTTGCATGGCAAATAGTTTATATCAGAAAATCACTAGGTTAATTTCCATCATTCAAGGCACATTAACTATAATTTATAAAGGAGTTTGTTCACGTATTTAAATAGACACTCTATATTTAAATTTAATTTCTGTGAAGTTCTGCCTTCATACAGATATTATTGTGTACCAAGAATAGGTTATCTTTGAACTCTCTAGCCCTTACGCTCAGATTTATATTAGTGTTTTGCTTTTAATTCTCCCTCTGCTTTCACTGCTTTCAGGGAACAATAGGGAAGCCCTCTTGTAGTTAATTTACCACCTGAAGGCACTAAATAGAAGTTGCAGGTCCTCATTTATTAAATCTCTCTGTAAGACTGGAAACATTAAGCATCCAGTCAAGGTTGTGTTTTTATTAAATATTTTCATCAGTAAAATTAAAGCATCTACGCAAACAAACATAAGGGAATCCAACATAAACTAGCATATTTATTGGTGATCATTTTAAGTAGGGTTGGTAGTGCTGACCTCTTACTCTTGTCCAAAGCACCTTGTTATATTATTTTCATTTTTGGTATCTGTTATTTTACCAGGCTTTCTGGAAAACTACCTGTGGTGTGTTATTTCCTTTATTTCCTGCCTTTTACAAAAGCATTTTGGTGTGCTCAGAGTAAAGCTAGGGGAAGAAAACAAACTTGTCTGACAGGAAGTATCCCACACTCTGAGTGCTCCACTTTGCTCCACGCTTTGCTGCTACCCAAGACCATCTCCCACAGTAACCTCCACAGTCAGCCTGTGAGGTCAGATGCTGCTTCAAGGCGCATTTGCCATTCTTCTGGGCAGACCAGTCTCTTTGTTATCATGAAGAACAGAGACTGCATATCAAGCAGAAACTACATCAGCTGGAAGTTCTCTATTGACACAAAATGCGAAGATTATACTTTTTAATCCCCAGCACAGGAGTTTTACATTCAGAAGTGTCTGCAGATGTCACTATTGTGGTTTTTAAGTGCATGATCACTTACCTCATCGTCCTGCCTGCCACTGATCATGTTCGCATGAGGACTTGGGATTGTGAAAAAGGCTCTTTGGCTGCAAAAAAAGTCAGAAGACATGTACTGAACAGAGCTGATTGACACGGATAATTTTTGGTCTACTTGAAAACTTGTCATTTTGAAATTTGGTTCTCTTCTAATTCGTAACACATAATATTTTTAGATGTCCCACAAAACAGACAATCTGTACAACATTCCTTTTGGAAACACATTAACACACAGTTTCCAAAATGAATTTGTTCCCTCAAACCTCAGCAGCTGCTGACTGAAATAAAAATACTTTACAGTCAGTTTGAGTATAACCTATAGAGAAACAAGCCTAACAAGGAAACTGAGATAATAAAACTATGTTTACTTAAAAGGCTTTATTCCTTAAAATACAGTTTGGCATAACATAACCTAACAGCATACTGTAGACTATTATTATGGCTGAATTGTCAAATGAATTGTGTCAATGTAAATTAAATGCTCAGTTTACATTTTTATTTTTCTCCCCTTAGAAGAAACATCAACTCTTCTTCAAACTTCCCCAAGAATTCAGAAGAGACAGTTTTCAAAGATATTATTATTTATTGCTTATGAAATGCCAAAGTTCCCCATGAAACACTGAGATCTTCCCAACGTCTCTTTTTTCAAGATGAGTTCAAGAAACGTTGGTGAGCTCCCAACTCCATCATCTCACATTCAGCTCTGAGCGTGGAAAATGGCTCCATAAGAAACAAGCGTTCTCCTGGATCATGGGATATACAGCAAATACCAAAGATCCAGTGGGCAATAACATGACTGTGGTATTTTAACAGCATTGGCAATTCAGCATTGGTACCTACGAAAACTTCTGCCAGGGTAAGCATAACTTGAGATAAATGGGAGAAAGTTCTTATCCCTTTGAGTGAAGGTCGGTGTAAAAGAACCGGGTTATTCCACATTTCTCATGGGGAAGAGCAACATGTCCAGAATATCCAGGCTGGATCAGATGTGTTTGCTACATGTCCAGTGACCTAGAACAAGTGTTATGTTTGCTTTCACAAAAGCATTCATCCATGGGAACACTGGTACAGGAGTGAACGCTCCAGGTGTCACGATATTGATTGGACCGAGTCTCTTAAAGCAGAACTAGGCCTGGTAGATGAATCAATGCAGTGAAAAGTAAAAGAAAGCCTACAAGGATGGGGACTCAAAATGTTGAGGTTCAGCCGCAGGGGAGGAGAGTCAGACTCTGCCACTTGTTTTAATGGGCCATCATTTTGCAGATGTATTAAACATGCCCCTGCACACAGCTAAGGGACAGAGAAGATTTTACACTACATAAATACACAAAGATGGTTTTTGAAACAACCTCTCTGTGATGGAGAAAAACACACAGAGGAAATTCACTAATGTGACATCTCTTCCTCATTGGCTTGGTTATCTTTCTTGTCTTGGCCTTACATGAAAGATTTTTTTCAGCTTTATCTTTCTGGCTGATAAATTAGGTAGCTAATCTGAAAATCAGCACTTTCTTGACTTCTGTACTACAAAAAACTGATATTGCATATACATCACCACATAATTATGTACACACATAAGCTCAATCATGTATGTTTGAGCCATTAAATAAATCCAAACCTTTAACATTTTAGCACTGACAATAGAAAAATTACAATGAAAATAGTTGAAAGAAGAAGAATCAGCTAAAAAATTATATTTGAGCAAACTCACATAAGCTACAAACTGATATTAATACAGACCTCTATTTTGTTTGCACCAAAGCCCTGCTGATACAGCACCTACAATGGATAGGAAAGAAACACTTAGTGGAAGACCTGGTAGTAGTAACAGTAGGTGACCAGCTTAGCATCGGTTTTCTTACTGTGACAGTTGTTAATATGCTCGATACAATCTTATTAAAAACGTGTCGCAACTAGAAAGGATAATGGGATTGTAAAGATGTTTATAAGGAGCCTGATTTACCAACATGCTCTTATTACAGTTCGCATTTATTTTGTCCTTACAGTTCTACCTATTGTGGAACCTGTCCTTCTACATTTGGGTTCATTTATTTACAGCCGCTATTTGTTGTGCCAAATTCAGGTTTAAAAGCTAATCCTAAACCAACTGTGATTGTAATTATTTTCAGCTAAGTCCAGCAGGATTGCTTGGGGGCTTATACATAAACTGGATAAGCACTCAACAGCTTATGCTCTTCAGAGTAAAGACCAATGTTTTTCCTTGATTCTATGAAGCCCTCTCACACATTGCATCTCTCAGAAATGAAAAGTAGAAAGTAAAAATAGGATATTACTTCACCTTTTCACTTTCTGGAATGAACAGTAATTAAGGATTACTTAATTAGAATAATGGCTCCCATATGTTTTCGAAAACTAAACAAGCAATCGTTATTTATATCCATTTTTACTACCAGTAATTATACATTTCTAAACTATTTCAATAAATTAATGTTAATTTGGCTTTTCCAAATGTGAGCAAAAAAAGAGAAATTATCTTCATGAGAATAGAACCATCACAATCCAATTCAGTAATACAGGCAATTTCATACTCATATGAATTTGTTTAAAAGGTGACCTAGACAATGAAGCAAGTATAATTAAATTGGAAACCGCTAATTCAGTAAAGTACTGATGTCAAAAGTCATAATTAGAGGAAATTCTAGTACAATGCTCATCTGCAGAAAGGATCATTTTGGAATAATGATATACCTAAATTTAAAATATAAGACGTCTGACAATGGTTTATGGAAAAATAGTACAAAAAGTGGATTTATTTTAATATATTGCCAAAAAAGAGTAAAAAAATAAAGAAGATTGCTATCATTAATATGACACTACTTGTTTCAATGGAACAAAGAAAGCCTATTTAATTTGACAAAAATACGTACTTTCGGGCTTGAAATGGTTAAGTACAGTTACATTTCACCCAACTCAAGCTTTTAAAAAAAGAGAGCTCCTGTTAAACTCCTATTTTCCTGAAGACAACTGTCACTGCCTAGGCATCCAGGGGAGAGTATCAACCATTCCCACTATACAAGAGAAGGGGGAGGACTCAGCTAGTGCACAAAGCTACAGTCTTCTGCTCGCAAGAGGGAGGGAAATCCTCCCAGCACATCCAGTCTTTTGTTTCTGTAGAAAATCAAGACTACTTCATTCAGCATCTTGATCCCCTGATCTAGTACACTTACTGAGCTAAGGTCAGGACGGGTAAAACACACAGCACAGCTCCTCAGCAAAGGTCGTGCAAGTCCACCCATTCTGTAAGCATACAGGTGAAGTTCACCTGTCCAGTATATAGTGCCATTTTCAATCAACTTTCAACTGGTCCAAAACAGGGGAACAAGCTCCTACTTTACCTTTACAAAGCTCATGCCATTCCAGTCCTAGAGTACAGTCTGTGGCCAAAATATTTCTTTTTATAAAAAACCAATAAGATACTTTGAAAGACAAACAAAATTACAACTACCAGGATAAATTGCTGTCATGCACAAACAGTACTCCTAGAGGGAAAACTGCATGAGAGAGAATGAACAACCATACCATCCTTTCGTACCATTGCTTATTGAGCAACAGTTCCGTTCCTGAAGTTTATCCAATTTTGAAACACTACCAACAGTTCTTCCTGAAAAAATAAGTGACAGTCTCATACGTGCGCTCCTAAATATGTGCAAACACACAGGAGAAATATTCTTCTAACCCTGTCCATTTCTTCCAGGTAAGCTCCTATCTAAGCACTTTGCATTTGCTGCAGAAGCACTTGGCTTTCCCAGCTGCAAGCACTGCCCAGACAGTCATCCCCCTTGTCTGCTCCAAGCACAGGGTCTCAGGGTTGAGGAAAACATCCCATGGGAAGATACAGCCTTCCAGTCGCCACCTGGACCAGAAGTCTTTAATGCAGTTGTGGGAAGTGGTCAGATAGTGCAGCAGTAGCACCATGAGACGTTATGAGGAGGAGCCTATATCCTAAACAGATTATTGTCCTTCAGTCTTTGACCTCGAGCCATAAGCCATTGTGAGCTTGGCCCTCCGGATCTGTGATAAATTTAATCTCAAAACCCATGGGGGGGTTTCTTCCAAGCAAGTTTTCTTTCTGGCTCACTAAGCCAGCTCCTTGACAGTGCTTATTCTCAGGTGACATTTCTGTATCTTCTAGTCAACAACTTGCACAGATTTCTCAGCATATTCCCACTCTCCACACCTTGTCTGCTCCATTTCTAGTCACTCTCTGCCTTTATAAGAGGAAAGTAGGAAAAAAGGCAGAAAATGGCAAAAACCTACTCAAAAGTAAGTAGCTGAACTATCTGTCAAGAAAGATGTTACATACTTGACAAGTTTGAAGTTTGAAAATTTCATAAAGTCATAGTCCCAGAAGATGAAAACAATGTGCTGTTCTAATCAAAGACCAGTATAAATCAGGGGAGATAAAGATTGACATAAACTATATCAAGCCCACAAAGTGGGCTCAAAAAAAAAAAAAAACAAAACCAAAAACCAAAGCAAATCAGTACCTCTGTTTAAAAAATAGGGAAACTGAGCTGGATTTTTGCCTTGTGCACGACAGGTAACAATATCATCTCAGGACTGATGGCCAGCTTCACCAGCAATGCAGTAAGAGGAAGAAATACTGCAGGCTGATTTTCAGTTCCCACACTGAGCTGAAACACTAGCAGTTACAACAATCTCTGACTGATGTGTCAGCTGAGCCAATTTGATCTGGAAGTCCCAGAGAAAGAAAAATATGGAAGCCCACTATGTCATTTTTCCAGAGTTACTTTTTCTGATTACAACCACACTTTAATTTGTCAGTCGGTCTCTCAGTCCCACATAGATCTTGTTTCCCTGGAGACGAGTCTTTTAAATAGCAGTTCAAAACACCAACCAGATTGGAAGAGGAATTCAATTAAAGAAAAAAAACCATCTTGCATGGGGGGACTGTCTTAATAAAAGCTTCTGGAACATCTATTTCTTGTTTCCCCAAATAGAGGTCTGGGGTTTTTTTTATTTAGTTGCTATGTCCTACCCACTTCTTTATGATAGGTATGGACAAACAAAGCAAGATTTATTTGATAATTTGATTATACTGATGCTCGCTGTTTTTTATTATTGGCTAATAACTTTGACTAGTACTATTTTTCAACCTTTATGTAATTTAAATAATTCAGTTATTTATCAATAACTTCTTGACCATGGTTTTATTTGTATAATGTTGTTTCTGCTATTTGAATGAGAAACTTTTAGAAGACAGGAAAGTTAAAGAATAGTTAACCTCAATGACGCATGTTTTTGACCAAACCCAGCTAAGAATACTGTTGGCCTGGAACCATCTAGTCCAACATCCAGAGATGTTGGATCAAGAGGTCCCCAACCCACATCATACACTCCGAGAAATTCTCTGAAGAATTTTGAGAAAATCAGAGATTTCTTATTACGTGATGCAACTCAAACGTAATTCTTTGTCTGCAAACATATGATTTCTGTACACAGCTACCATTCCCAGGAACACTTTTATGGAGAATTTTCTTATGAAGAAAAAGATGAATGTGCTCCCACGTGAAATACAGCTCTTTGGAATTTGAACCCACATTAATAAAATCTCAGTCTTTCATTTCCAGTCCGCTGTACAGCAGTTACTGATGGAAAGAAAACCGTAAATCACTTCCAAGCACTGTTACTCAGAGCAATGATAGGCTGTTTCTAAAAGGTAAACTTCAACAGACATAAAAGCAAGTGTAATTAAACCTCTGTTTTCTTCACAGGTTCAAGCACAGTTTTCTCCCTTACCTCTAATATTAGCAAACTAAATTTGGTGCCAACTTCCTAAACAGATTTAAATAAACACATCTCACCCATCCCAGGCAATAGTAAATAGAACTTAAAAAAAAGAACTTAAAAAACTTCATACAATGCCTAGCACAAAACAAATTACCGATATGTGTACAGGTAAGGATTTATATATTATTCTGTCTGAATTGCTAAAATTAAGTATTTGATCTCCTGAAGTTTAGAGCATTTGATATCACTTAAATAATACTGAGAAAAGGGTAGAATTACGACAACAGTCTTGTGCTGGTCATTCAGTAGAGAACATAGAACACAAATTATTTCTATCTAGCAATTGCAATATCGTTATTATGTTTATTGCTTCAGCACAAGTAACGTAAGTGCACTCACAATTTGTAGCTGAAAGTTCATTAAATGTAAGATCAATATATTGATAGGACCTGACTTCTCCTATAAAAATAACCTAATTATTCTCCATATGAATGCTGATCTCCAGAAACAGCACTTTTGTGATGAAATTAGTTCTACCTTTTTTTCATTATATAAAAGTATGTTTAAATATTGATTAAAACATTCAACTTGCTTCAAAATATTGGGGTGAGGGGTTATGATTTGTTTTTAACTGAATGTAAAGGATATAACATACCCTTTCTGGTTAAGGCCTTACAGATTTTTCATCAACAGTAAATAACGGAGAAGATAACTAAAACTGCTGGGACCTGATCTAACATAAGGCAAGAACTGGAAGCTATGACAGATCTCTCCAGTGAACATAACGGAGCTTCCAGAAAGCCTCCTCCAGCAAAACTAGTCTGAACCCCTATCTAGACGGTTTTGACCCTTTATGTCTGTTTATTCCTACTTCTTCTAACAACAAAAGCATGAGAACGTACCAGGTTCCTAAAGACATTAAAATCAGTACGTGAGACCAGCAGTTATTTCCCGAAGCTCTCCCTGGTGGGATTCACTCCCTTCCTGGAGGCTTTGCATTGTCTAGGAAAGAAGACAGTAGCATAGCAACGTGTTCAAAAGCAGTCACTGCCTCTCCAGTGATCTGTTGATTGTTGTTTGCGGCAAATACACCATCACTGTAAATATTCCCAGGTTTCAAGTGGAACAGCAATGCAGGGAAATTCTGTTACTGCCCATTTTTCTCATCTGCTGTGGTCCCAGGGAAACATGCAAATAAAAAAACAAAAGCAAGAGATTAAGCTGGAAGTCCTCCTTACGTATGCGGACTACCCTGCCTGGATATTGCTACCTTCCACGTGTAGAAGATATCTACCTTTCATCACTGCCACTACAACAGCAGGGATGTGGTTAAGCATCCACACACTGATACTTGGTTCCAGAAATCCAAGCTCACCTCTGGTAGGTTTACAGAAGGTGATAATTAATAAAAACACTTGTAAAGTAGTGTTCTTTGAAGCATGCTGGTCAACACGGTAGGACAAAGCTTTGTAATGCACTGGGCAGGGAAACAAGGAATCAGGCACAACAGAAAATATTTTCAGACCAACTCCTAACTGAAGAACAGTACAATTTTTTATTTCTTTTAAGTCCTATTTCTATATATGTATATAGAAATAAAAAATGTGCCCTTCTAGTATAAAACAGTCTAAGGATATTATTTCAATCATACAGATGTATACTAGACTCAGACTCCACCCTGTTCAGCTGAGGCAACGGTGCTGAAAAATGAGATGGCACATTGCCAAGAAGGTCAACCTGAATCAGTGCATAGCCTGGGAGACAAACTAGAATTGTTAAGCAAATAATTCTTATGTAAGGTTTCCTGTACCATCTTCGACAAGTTTAGAGGCAGAACTCTATTTCTTTGTCCTTTATTTTCTGAAAATTCACGTGAGCCTTGAAACTCACTCATAGCTCACTGAACCTCTGTGCGCTAAATTAGCATCAAGATCAGCATCTCTCCTCCAGCTGACTGCATAAGAAGCTGTCAAGAGAAGCACTCTCCCTCCTGGCAGCAATTCCTTTTGGAGTGTGTTTACTCTTTCAAGGAAGACACCAAAGAGACAGCCAGTGTATTAAAAGAGCTACAAAAAAGAAGCAATCTCTCTTAATAGCCAGGAAAGTTGTGATCAAAAGCAATAGCCTGATTTTTTGAAACCTCCTCCAAAATTGTTTCAGTTGTCTAACAATGGAGGACAGAAAAAAAAATTACTTCCAATTCATTTACGACATGATTTTTTTTTAAAATCATGCTATCAGAGGAAAAAATGAAAGGAGAGGGGACTGTATTACATAAAACCTGAACACAAAATTTCTTTGTATCATTAGCTAAGCAGGCAAAAATCCTAACAATTACAGGTTTTGACCATCTGCTAGTATTTTATATTCTACTGTAACATTTTAAGTTCTTGGAGTCACAACTTATACATCCTCTCTTTTCTCAAAAGTACTGGATGTAGCAATGTACACATTTGTATTTGTGTGTGTACATATATATGAATAATTTGCGATCCAAAATTTAAAGAAATACTGCATGCCACTGGAAAGAAATGCTTAGTTATTTTCACCTTTAAAAAAAAAGATGGGAAAAAATGTAAACCCTTTTGTGTTAATAACAGCATTGATCATTTAGAATTAAAAGAATTGCTGAGTTCCACCACAAAACACCGCAGAAACCCCCACCCTTCTTGCATTATTCTTTGGAAACAAGAAAAAATTCCTCCTCATCAATACAGGCTGAGGATCTATTGGGTGAAGAACAGTGTTAATTAATATCTACAATTCAGGATGATTTTTATGAACTTGAACAACAGGGAGATTCAATTCTCACTGCCACTGACATCTAAAGTTTATGCAGGCAATCTGCGGGCATAATCTTAAACTGTTGAACAAACTAACATGCCCTAAGACAAGTCCTAAGGCATGTCTCTTCAGGAAAGAATAATCTTACTTTTATCAAAAGACAGCTAAAATGGTTTGGGGGGAAGGGGTGTTTCTTTTCATTGCTGTCCCCTCCTCTCTTCTCACATAATTCTTTCTGAAGGATAAATCGGAATCCTGTGTGCTCAACTCAGCAGATTTGAGGGAGGACCTCACCACCCATCAGCCCTCTGTCCCATGACACTAAATCTTTACTTTCATCCGCACTGAAACATCAACAACGCAAACAACCAAAGAAAACAATTAAAAAGAACAACCAATTTCGACATGCCTTGGACAAAGCCCAGAGGCAGCAACTTGCTTGCTAGTCTATCAAGCCCAGAGTTCCCTTTTATTATGCCCTTGGTAGAAATTTCTCTCCTATCACCACTATTTACTTTGTCACTTTCCAAAAAGCCGCTTTGTTTCTCAAACTGTGCCCAGGCACACCCTACCCTGGCTTCCTCAGCCCTTTGAAAGCGTACTGGCAGCTGTCATATGGTGACCTATACGGACTTTGGGGGACTACCTAACTTCTTGGCTTACTCTGGCAGAGCCCTTCTGCAACGTATTTTGAGCACCCAGAAGATCAGCATCTCTATCAGGGAAAACAAAACAAAACAACCCCAAAGTAACCAAATAAAAAACGCCACCAACCAAACCAAAACAATCCCAACACAAGAGGAGTAAAAAAAGAAATTGGAAAAGGTACTCAGTCATCTATTTCCAATAGGGAACTGAGACTTGTTCTTGTATTGACAAGGGAAATAAATTCAGCACAGAAACCCAACTTAGGTAGTAGGCATCATCCTTCAGGGAAACCTTTCTCACTTCACTGAACATAAAAGAGTCTAGACAGACTGTTTCTGGAGACTGGCCTAAAATGAGGCAGAAAGGATCCCACCCACGGGGGGTTTGTAAAAATTATTAAAGATACAGGTTGCAAAAAAACTACTCTGAAGGCTTCGAATACAATTCTGATATTCAAATGAATTTGTTTTGGATTTACTGTCCCCATAGAAAAGGAAAAAAGATACATTTAGGTCACGTGCTTTAAAGACTGGATTTTTTTTTCATATATATATAGAGCAAAAATAAGAAAGCTAGAACACTTAAGAATTGTTTAATAGAAACTTCACACTAGAATTTGACAGAAGAGTTTCATATCAACTATTCTAGAAAGAAAAATTCTCAACAGATTAGATGAACAACAGCAAAAGTAATATTCTTGTGTCTCCACGGAATTACATACTGCTTTAAAATACATATGCAATGAGGTTTATCATTATTGCCATTATTATTGGATAAAAAGAGTGATAATACAAGGATATGATGATATGATATTACCTCCATGAGTAATAAGGGAAAAAAAATATGTTGTCTCTGTGTGTTACACGGTGGGGGGGTGAACCTGGAAAGAAAGGGAAGAGTTGCATCTAGTTTGATTTAGGCCTGTTCTTTTTATGTGTAGCCTGGGGAGCCTCATGATGATGCGTAATGAGTCAGGGTGAAACATGTCTAACTAAACGCACTGCCAGTTTGTGGAGGCTCTTTAAAGTATCTTTTTTATACATTCTGTTCCAAATTGCATTTTCTGGGGGAGAAATGGGAGACATCAAAAAAAGACAGAGCTGACATAGTAAGAAAGATCCCCACTTTTATTCCATTTCTTTTCTTCCCTTTGCTTTTTCCTTTACTTTTTTTTTTGGAAGGAAAAACATCAACCAGTATTTCATCTTGATGCAGTATTAACCAGGTGGACAAAGTTCAAGACAAACATCTTTGCCAGACCTCTGTATACAAAGGAGTAGCATGAAGAAACAAGCATCATGCCGCCTTCTCCCTGGAGCTAGGAACTCTATGGGATAAACACAGTAGTAGTTCACTGGTGAAGGACCGGAATAGCTCTCCCTCTTTTCGACGCTCTGC
>NW_010394635.1:21547-30099 GCF_000710305.1 Buceros rhinoceros silvestris
CCCTTCCAATTTGCAATGTATTTTCCTAGAGTATTTGATGTGAGAGTTCAAGCAGCTCCTTCACTGCCAAGAAAAATATATAATATATTAAACAATGTTTTTCATTTATGGACGAGGGGGTGGTGGAAACACTCACACACCAAACCCTAACTTCCTACCCAAGAAACAGAATGACCCTGAATCCTTCCCAGAACTTCTAGTGGCCTTAATTACAAAGGACAGCAAACTGCAGGGTTCCTACGTTACGGTACATTTTTCGTTCAACCATAGTCATCCAATGTTTTTTACTAAGACAAATTAGTAACATCAGTAAGAGAAGTAAAAAAGTATCCATCCACCCTTATTCTTAACTTTTTGTTTTCCTCTCCTGCAATTCTCACTCGCCTAATGGCTAACCTTGGTCAACCAGTGACAATCACAGCACAAAGTCTCTCTGATTAGCCTCCTCCCTTTCCCAGGAGAGAGGCTTAAGAAAAGAGAGAAGAAAGTTTGTGAGGCCTCTGTGGAGTTAGGAAACTAAAACACTTCTAAAAACAATAGCAGGATATTACATGCAGAAAACAAGAGATTAACAAGCTGATATAGGACCAGAACAGGTACAGTGAGGTGTGTTTTAAGGAAGTCCCAGAGCCTGCCAAAACCTCCACCACCAGTGAGATGAGCTGACGTACTTGGGAGCAATACACCAATGACTGTTTGATGTGACATCAAAGACAAACTAACCCCGTTTATCTCAAACCACTACAATAGTAAGAAATTATCTGGAAGACCTTGCGATACCAACCTGAGTTACAATGTGCTGTAAATCAGTCCCCAGAAAAAAAACCTAACCCTTCTCCTTTACAATATTAGAGATTTAAAATGTGTTCTTTCTGTTTATCTCTTTTTGTTCTCACAGATTTACTGTCCAAATGCATTTCTTCTAATCATGAGAAAATTTTTAATAATTGACAAGACTCAGAGAATTTAATCTGTTTTAAGGACAGAAACCAATATTGTGAAATTAAAAATACAATGACAAAACTTGTCACACACAGAAAGGTGTCTGTATATCTATGAAAAAGCATTCTTTTGCTATATGAAATATTACACAACTAATAATTTACAGTTTGCAATGGAAAAAAACTACTAAAATAAGCTATGATAGTCAATAACTGTTAGGTGAGAGTACGGTGTTAAAAATTTCTAGGAATTCAGTAGCTCCTTTATTAGAAATTAGTTTCAGACTACCAATTTACAGATTTATCACTCTGGGGCACCCCTACCCAAATTCTAGCTTTTACTCACTACCCGGTGAAGCTCAGAACGAATTAACACAAGCTAAAATTCTACCAGGACCTTGTTGCAATTACTGTTATTCACTGGAGACAACACACCGGAAACTCTTGCTGCTTCTACCTGCACTTACTTGTGCTTGCTTAGAAAGTTGCTAGGAGGTACCTGAAAAGAAAAAGCTAAGTGAACTGTATTTTATGAATCAGTGTGTTGTTTATCTCTCAGAAATCTTCATTATCTAAGGAAATGAGAACAAATAGCCTTTTTAGCTGGGAAAGTACCTGCTCTGTTAATGTACAAGGGACTCTATTGATTTTAATTGGTAAAAGTCATTAACACATCGTCATCCAAAAGTAAAGGGCATCTCTCTCTATGAAAACAAACACCCTTGAGTTCATCGTCTGTCTTTTGATAAATGTCTCTGCTGTCCTGTATTTATCACCCAAGGAAAAGCGGGCCATTATCTGCAATAGCATTCAATTCCCCTGACATTATCATCACTTGCACCTCCTCCATCTTACAACTCTGGGCTCTCTCACCACCTTCGTGTTTGGAGTAGTATTTATCAAAGGAAGTTGGAAATTACCAGTGTCTCAATTTGGCTTTTCATCTGATTCATGAAGCACTTCTTATAATGTGAAACACAGTTCAGGAGTTGCTGGAGAGCCAGCAAAAAAATAGTAGTGCATCTATTTCCATACAAATGGCCTCATCGCTATGCGGCCTCGGGATCATGTGTAAGACGGGATTCTCATCTGAAACCAGGGGTCCTGCTGGCAATGTCCTTCTATTTATATACAAAGAAACAAATTTCAAAACTACTTAAGAGATATAACTTCTAAATTGGTCAGGGTCTGTTAGGGTTTGACTCACAACAAGGGCGCAGATCAGGCGCGGAGCTCTGGCAGCCAGCCAGGGGCATTTCAATACCGGTGTGCAGTCTTGGCAGCACTCCGTAAAGCAGCGACATAGTACCGTGAAGAAAGACAGGTTTTAGAAGGTGTGGATATCATAACCAAACAGGTTTAAAATGCACAGCGATAAGATAGAAGACAAAAAGTATGTAGAATTAAGATTATTTCTATAATTACATTTTAAATCAACGTATTTACAAGGCGAGAAAAGCTGTTAGTCATCATCTCCATTTACATGGTTTTGTCTGCCTGTTAAAGTTGGCTAGTTTTGTGTTTCATCAGCTGTTATTTAGAAAGTTTTTATCTAGAGATTACACAGATGACTGAGTTTAAGTTTCCATCAGATAAGAAGAGAAATGATTGTATATTCTCCTAAACTTTCTGGTTTCCAACCTCTATCTTACCAGTGTACATCACAAATACCAGAGAAACAGGTTTGTGGGAGATTTTGTTGCAATTTTCCTATCCTAGTCAAACAACAAAATTTTGCTGATATTAGTTATTTCCTGCATTTCAATTTCACAGGTGAAATATTCTGTTTTCCTAGTAGAGCTACAAAAAAAAAGGGGGGGGGGAATCTTCCTTTTTGAAACAATTCTAAAAGTGAAACAGATTCAAAAAATTGGTCTTTTATTGATGCATCTAACATCTAACTCAATCTCTTACCGGGACTGAAAAACGTCCTTCTCAAAGTTCTACACAGCAAATAGAGACAATCTTAGTTTCAGGAGAAAGAAGAGTTATGGAATGTGAAAAAAAAAAAAAAAAACATTTCTTTTTAGCTTACTTGAGTACAACTATTTATAACCATAAGTGCTGCGAGGACACAGTATGGCAAAGCTGCTCCTGCTTAGCTACTTCACTTTGCGCACACGATGCTTAATTCTGAATTTAATTGTAATGCGAGTGATGATTTCAACAGATGGAGAAAACGTGAGTGCGAAACAGAGGCCATGCAGACGGGAAGCACCCCTGGCACAGGCAGGAAGAACACGGATCCCCGGTCCTTATCCCTTTTCCCTGGGTCAGAAGGAGTGCAGCAGGACTCTGGCACTCACTAACTGGCATACACAAGTTATTCAGATTATTTTGTTCCCTTGTCTCTAGAACATTAAATATTCTTCTCTAATGACTGATGTAACATCAAATTACCATCCCTTCCTTGCATGTACCATCCTTCGGGTTATCACTGTCCGAAGCCCCAGTACTGCAGGGCACTGACCCCACTCCGGGAGGCTGAAACTTGTTTACAAGCACCATACTGAAATACTGAATATTAATGCTTGACACCACGCTTAATGCCACTTGTTTTCTCTGTAAACTCTGGCTTTTCACAGCCATTTTTAACAGGTTGGAAAATTCATATCTCCAATTAACAGAATTAAATATTCAGTTACAAATAACTTATTATACCAGCTAAGTGTAAAAACCATTGTGAACATCCTTTACTCACAGTATAAATTCCTTAAATCGCACGGGGAAAGTACACACAGTTTAATTTCAACATATAGGAGCAGATTTTTTCTATGATTCTGCTATTGAATATACTTACATTCCTATTTCCCATTTTAATTTCTCCTTCACTAATAGCTTCTAAAATGACATTTTCTGACATTTTCACAGCAAGTTTTATTTATTACTTATAAATTTACCTGTAAAAATTTACATGTAGATATATACACACCATCCAAAAAAAAAATTCCTTAATTATCTGGGAAGCTCCATGAAAACAGAACAAATCTAATCACTCACATTAGTGGCAACGTGTTGCCAAATGACAGGTTTTGAGCAATCACCTATATTTTAAGGAGACAACAAAGAACACCCTTCTCAAAACTCAGCTCTCCTCAGCATTACATAAAAGCAGCAAGTAATAGTTTGTAGGTAAGACCCGTTTTCTAAATATAATGAATTGAAGATAGATAGTAGATAATTGAAAAAGTAAATGGCAAGGCCGTTTGGAAATCTAGACTTCTCTGAAAATATCTATGCAGCTAAAAGATAGCTGCACAGAGAAGGGGATATGAGACTTTCGACAGAAGTTAGGCACCGGTGGGAATGATAGGGAGAAGGAATTGGTAAAAACATAAACCTCCAAAGCATCGTGGTTAGAATAACAAGCTAGTTCCAACTTGAGGCACTGAACTGCTGCGGTAGCACAATACTTCACAATTCCATCTGCCAGTGAAAGCATCACCTTACCAGAACAGTTAACCAAACAACAAACCTCAAAGCAGTAACCACGGTCAGTCAACGGCACTATTGAGCAGCAAGCTGAAAACCCAACCTCAGGCTGGTGTCTGAGGCATATTTTCCTCTTTTGTTAACTACCCAAAACTTTTAATGCTCACCACGTTCGCCCTCACTCTAAATTTTCGTACACCAGCCACCAAAGGTATCTTTACCGAGGTACATACGATCCACAAACTGGGACATCTGTGAGGGAAGAGAGCAGTAGGGAAGGTACTTGTGCGCACAGCTTGGACCACTGGTAAAGTTACACATGCTGGTAAAGTTCCAACACATTAAAAACCCTTGAAATTAAGCTAACGATTTTTCAAAGTTAAAAACGCGAATTCAGAGGGTCATGAGTCTAGTACTAAACTCAACTTAATTGTAAACAGTATATGCCTGTAAGAGATGTAAGCAGGGCGGCTCATTGAAGCATCAAAATATTGATACAACTTTTACCCTGAGAAACGTTGGGAAACATAAACCCATACAAGTTATAAAAGCTCCCAATCGCTGAGTCCGCAGAAATGTTATAGCTGAGCATATACTATCAAGAAATGAAATAAAATGGATTGTATTTATGAGACATGGCAGCCTCCGCATACTTTTCCTGAAACTACTTGTTCGTGGCTTAGAAGCCTTTGTAAATGTTGTGATAAAGTAAGTGCCAGAATAGGGACTAGTCATGCATGTAATAGGAAAATTCACCAGCATGGCAGGGGAATATATACGAATGCTTGCATTTCTTTGTTTGCTTGTTCATATTTTTTACATCAGGAAGACTTATTATAGTGAGTGCTCAGAAACACTTCTAAAATATGCAGGATTTTACAAAATATCTTTGTAATTATAAGGAAATGCTCTGCTTTCTTTTAAGAACAATTACAGGAAATTGGTCGTGGCAATTGAATATCCTGTGTTATGTGGCTTCATCTCTCCCCATTCTCCGTTAACCTGCTGGAAAAGGTTGCTGTTGATTTATGCTTTTGTTTGTGAATTACACCGGAGAGTATCAGAAGCCATAAGAGCTGGAAAATTGCTTCTTACAGTCAATGACCTCCTTGTAGTTTACTTCCTTATTTTATCATAATGGAGACATATTTACATGATGGAGATTCCCCTACCAAAGAGAAGGCTCTGATCCTTGACCTTAATGACAATGTTTTTCTATCTGCTCGAAGCATTACAAGTATTTCAGTGACAGCCAGCTTCCAGCCCAGATTTAAACAGGGTTTGTTACTCGGTGATAAAAGCGCAGTCTGCTGAAATAACTACTGCTGTTAAGAAAACAATGGATTATCCTTTAGATTACAGTACCTCTCACATAAACTTTCATTTCTCTTCACTGGCTGATTCATCTTCTAAACAGAACCAGCATTGCTTGATCACCACTGTTAAGACTATTTATTTGTACCTTGGAATGAAACAGAAGTCCCTAGTAAGAGCCCAAAGACGACTGAAATGAGTGGGAGGCTTTTCCTTGACTCCAGGAGGACCTGATCAATCTCTATAGGCACAGAGTAATTACATTTTTCAGATGAAGTACAGAGGGCCCTGTCCTGCCGCCAATGCTAATGTAAATGAGGATTAACACCATCGCAGCTCAGCTAATGGAATTACATTGCTGTATGTGACAACCAAATCAGGCACTCAGCAGGGGCACTTTCTGGGGAAAGGCTAGAAAAGTCAGTCTGTGAAAAGACAACACACAGATGCCCAACATCACATTTCCTGTGAGCACAAGCACCTGTAACTACTGACAGACCAAGTGCTGTAATGTGCACAGAGATGTGGTCAGCTAGTCAGGGTCAAAACAGGGCATCCCGGATGTGGCTCGGACATTTAGCATTATTAACTGATTGTTCACGAATCAGTATTTCTAGAAAACAGCACGAACCAATGACAGAAGTAAGCTTTCTCTGCTGAGCCCAACTCAGGATTCCCTCCTGCCTAAGGAAACAGACCTTAGAATTGCCATTATCCATCATTCGCCGCCCTGCAATTCTCCAAACACCAAATTCCCATCCATGTTTATGAGTCAAGCTCAACCCTATTTGACACTGGGGTAGAAGTACCACGATTATAAGCTCCCAGGTTTCTCAGAAGAGGTGGCATGAAACAACCAAGGAGAGAGACAGATTAATACTCCCACTGAAGAAGTGTTTATGGAGCAGATTCAACCATTATTAGAGATTCTACATGACAGATGGCACTGGAGAAAATCAAGCGTCACGCATTCTGCCACTGACAGAAATACTTGCTAATGAAGACAACACGTAGAAGAGTATTATTTTGCTCTAAGGCTCGATTTGACTCAGAGGGAGCATTTCCATCTATCCCAGGCTGCTATTTCTTTTTATGGAATTTCTTTGATGCTTTTTTCTTTTAACACGTTTTGTTCGGTTACCTTCATGATACGGCAGTAAACAGTGGAATGAAATTTCTCCCAGGTTTCTTGTCAAATTTCATTCCCTACAAAAACCCGCTGAGGCTGAAGTCAGTTTTCTTTGCCTTCCTTGCTGTACTGCTGCAATTAGCGTCTATCTCTGTTGAGAAGTTCTTGCTTGTCTCATCTTGTTAGATGCTTTATTCTTTACACTAAACATTTTTATATGCAGATTTTTGATGTCTCCTTAATTTAAACACCTATTGTCTTCCTGCAAATTTAATAACCTACTGTTCAGTCATGTTCATGCTTGTTTTATTCAAATTTTTATATCTTCATTTACAAATAATCTCAGGTAGCATAGAAGAATAGACTACAGTAAAAACAAATGTTTTTTAATTAAAATACTAAGAATGAAATTACTGTAAAGGAAAGTAAAAAAGAACATCAAAAGTTCCACTCCCTGCCCCCTGCGTAGAGTGAGATATATATGCACAGGGCTAAGTTTACCCTCTGGTTATGGCTCTTCAGCTTCCGCCCCCTGCATAGAGTGAGATATATATGCACAGGGCTGAGTTTACCCTCTGGTTATGGCTCTTCAGCTTCAATTACTAGCTAATCCCTGTAAATCTAGAATGACTGAAAAATGGCAGTGACCCAGCGAAAGCCCAGTTTTAGAAATGACATCCAAAGGTTTCAACAGAAGAGAAGAAAACACTTGCATCACAAAGTAATTAAGATCCCAGATGTTCAGAAAATGTCTTTAGAGATGCAGGTTGTAATTCTTGGAACTGAAATAGGAGCAGAAGACCGGTCCTCCACTCCAAAAACACATGGCCACCATGAAATACCTATGACTCAAACACATAAGAGTTTTCTGAACCCTATGTCCCTTTTCAAAGTAGTTGCTGTAGAGAGGAATGGAAAGTGCCAGAAGATAGCAGAACTGAATCCAACAGAATTGTACTATCATAAGACCATTTATGTTGTCGCTGAGATACGACTAGATCACCACATCCAAGCTCACAGCACGGACTGAAAGGCACCAGCGTACCCGTTCTACTGAACTATTTTTCCAATGATTAAGTTTCCTGTTCGAAAGCAAAGGAAATTTTGTTTACACTACCAATAAGGTATTCAATTACAGTGCACAACTGCAACATGTTAGATTAGAAATTATTTGGGGATTTACTGCTAATTACCATTCAAAAGCTTTATCATCCAGTATAATTCAAAGGAATTCACTGCGTTTGTGACAGGACAGAGGTGAAACTCAGAGGTTTAGATCAGGAGCCATGTCCACAGCAATAACCAGCAATCAAACTAACTCAGTCTTCAGGTTCTCTTTCTGAAACAATAGTAGTTTTGTCTGTCTTTTACATCTTTCTTGCAACACCTAGCAGCTGTTTTTATAGACACCTACATTTCACAAACACATTAATATTTCTTGCTATCACTAGTTGGCACTGAGGCAGGACCAGCCTTGGGACAATTCCTCTCTCCAGTCACCCCCTCCCCGTGCCCCGAGAAAAGGGTCAAGGAGTGATCAGAAGAGGTAGGTGAGGCCTCAGTTAGGTTTAGGAAACCAGAACGGTTTTGACAACAACAGAACAGTGTTCTATAGAAACCCGAACAAGATATTGGCAAGTACGGATATAAGGACCAGGGGTCTGGTGCGGTGGGTAAAGGGGACAAACGCGACAGAAGAGAAAAAACTACCGGTCTGTGACGGCCAACAGCACACA
>NW_010394636.1:0-22620 GCF_000710305.1 Buceros rhinoceros silvestris
AAAATGCCCCCCTTCTCAAACCGCGACAGCTTGTTTGTAACCTTCTAAAATATTCTTAACTTTCAAAATGTTGGGGAGTAACAAAATGGGGGGGACATATACTTATAAGCCTGCAACTCCTTCAGAGTAGAGAATAGCAGATTTCTTACTTAATAAAATTAATGACGTCCACAGAAAATAGAAATTTAATTTGAAAATTAACAAAACCTCGAACCTGAAGCCACATATGAAATAGAAATATCAGTACCTTCTGAAAAAATGTTTTTTCCAGAGTCATAGTTTTCAGTGACAGGAAAGAGCATCATATTATCTAGTTTTCCTGTAGATTGCAGACCATGGCATGTCACCTGTTGCTCCTGTTTGAGCTTAGTAACTGCGCCAAATTAACACAGGGCTTCTGGGGTTGCTAGTGGACTTCTAGTTTGTTCATAAGCTTTCAAGGCTGGCAGGTGTTGTTGACCACCACTTGAAACTTATACAATAATCTTGCCATAGGGCAGGAAAGACTGGAGAGCTATAAGCATGCTATACATTTCTCTCAAGGCTTATAATGCATTCACAGTAATGTCTGGATTCCAGCATTGATGGGCTTCTTCAGAAACACCTGGCTTTGACACCAGGATTTGTGGATGCAGGGCAAACCCAAGGACCTGGATAAGCACTTAGGCATTTGGTCTGCACTGAACTCCAGCCTGTTGCAGATGAACTCCTGCCTGAGGTACCTCAGGTCTTTCTGCACTGCTGTTCTTACTGCTGAACACAGATATCTTTAGACACAAGCTTAAATATTTTACTGACTCTAGACCTTAGTTAATGTAAACTATCAAGTCAGAGGAGCAACTGGGATTCTGGGAAAGCAATAAACTGGCATAATATATGGACTGAATGCAAATGAAACATGGATGCTAATTGCAAGGTCACACTGATTGAGACATCTGAAGCAGACCCCCAAAGAAGGAGAGCAAATTACCGCTTGAGCTTCTTGTGTGAAAGTGTCAGGCCATGAATATGCTAGATTCTTACTGAAGTATCACCACAAATTTCAAAGTTTGCCAAGTTTTCCAACCTGCCAATTGGCAAGCAACAACTGCATGGCACCATTTTCATGGTTCCATCATGACGAAACCCAGACGTTGATGGAAGTACTCTCTTCCACTTCCCTTGGCTGTGAACAACTTTGGTGATCACTCACTGTTGGTTTTATTCGGGAATGGATAGTGCAAAGTCTGGGAGAAGAGTCAAGGGACACAGAGACAAGAGGCAATGGAATGGAGCTACAGTTATGAAACACACAGGAATGATTTTTGTGGTATTGTGAATTTTGAAGAATGGGTGCAGGAAAAGAAAGAAAAAAGAAGGCAACAAATAACTGTCAGGCTAGGAAGAAGTTCACGATTTACTCTAGATTCTAAACAATATATGATTGAGATGAAAGGCTGGAAGAACAAATCAATTCAAAGGAGTAAGAGAATCAAACACAGAAAACAAAAAACATATGGGGATGAGAAAAAAGACAGGAACTCAGAGAAATATAACAAAGAATTTTAAGGAGGAATGTTTTTGGGGTAAAGGCTGTCTGATATAGGCGTGCAAAGAAGCCATTCTTCTTTTCCTCCCCTCTTATTATTTCTCTATATTTGTTTATACCCCATGGAGGATAGCAGGATACCTTCCAATTCTATCAATGCTGTTGAACCTCTAGCTTTGCTGGTTTGAGAGACATAGTTATCACTGGAGAATCTGGTATGCAGAAACTAGAAGAATACGACTGTACATACTGTCAACCATGCGTGCTTAGCTAACAGCACAGGAATCAAGCCTAGACTGACTAGTAAATTAAGCAATGCCAGGAAATGTTCATGAGAGCTGAAGACCACTTTGTTAAACTGTTAGCATGGATGTTGGCAACGCTCTGACCCAGGTCAGATAGCACTCTGCTAGACAATTCCCAAGTATGGCTTGGGAGTTAGTTCATGCCAAGGGCAGTTCCCAGTAGGCAGTTTGGATGCACTCGCCCCATTTTGGCGGTAAGCGAAATGAACAGGATTGAGGCAGCCTGTTCTGTGCCAGATGTGCTGTGGGCCAAAGAACATTCCTTAGCACATTTAGTTTACTAGCATGGATGCAGCCAAAGAGTGCGTTGTTCCCTCTCTTTAAAAGAAAGGATGCAGCTTAGAACAAGGTCAGCTTCCTTTAAACAGGAAAAGGTAAAGGCTTAGAAAAGTGCTGGAAGAACAGCCCCAGTTCTCTGAAGAGAAAAAGGAGAGATGCAGAAGAGCAGAAGCACCTCCAGGCAATGGAAGAATGGGGGACTGTGAAATTAGAAATACCTTTATAAATCTTAGGGGAGGAAGTAAACTGAAGATCAAGATGTTTCTGGATGTGCTGCAACCATTGCTTGCCATGCTGAAAAAAACTAGAGCTGCATTTGAGCAGATGATAACATAGTGGGTTTGTCCCTGCCCACGCTTATAGACACCAGGGCAGAGTATTATAAATGGGAGTGGGCAGTGTTACTTGTTTAGCACTGTCTCTAACAGCTATGCTCGTGAAAGCACATGTAGCCAACTGTGATGCTGTAGGCAGAACTTGCAGTCTAGAAGCAATATGAACCTAGTGTGAAATGTGCAAATGTTGAATGTGCAAATTGGTGGAGATCTGATGGGGAGATCTGATGGGGAGACCTGGAGGTTACACATAACCAGTCCTGTAACTGAATACACAGCTTTTAGGTCTCTCTTCACCCCCAATAGCATTAATCAATGTCCACAACATATTGAAGATGAAAGATGCTTTATAAACTTATAATTAAATTAATAAAGAAATACTTGCTTTGCTGGCTTGTGTCACTTGTGCCTTTGTACCTGGATCCAACTAGTCAGCTGAAATAAAATGTTGGGTAAAAACAACTTTTTATGTGAATGTTGTGTAAATGAACACAGTCTTCTGCTGTGCCAGAAGTGTTGCTCTTTTGCATTAGCAAGCGGAATCTACAGGAAGAGTCTGCATTTTTGCAGGACATGGACGAGTTTAACAGTGGAGTGTAGCGCTTTGATCATGTCACATGAAATCCTCTAGACTTTCATTCTCTGTTTCCATTCAGGTCAAGTGCATGTGCTTCTCATTTATTACTGTCATCTGCATGATAGGAACACTCAGAGGTCCCACCTGAGATTAGCTCCTGCCTATCCTCGATACTGTGTAGAAACTCACACCTAATAAGACACAGCCCTTAACTTAGAGCTTATAGTCCAAACTGCTATGATGGAAAATGAATGAAGTAAAATGATTTCAGGTGGAAGACCAAGAGCTACAATGTAAGCAGATTAAGATGAAATACTATCTTCGTGTCAATGAGAGTTTTGTCATCCATTTCTATGTGACCTGGATTTCTTCCCTGGCTGACTTGTCCATAACTATAGGGGAAGTCTGTATCAGAGACAGGAATTGAACTCTGAGTCCCTGTCCAGTGACATCATCTTTCCTGACGAAGGGTTAGGATGATTTAGATGTGCTTCATGCATGGATCCTCAATAAAGTTAATGGAAGTTGTGCATGTCAAGGGCCTACAGGCTTGGGTCATTCACCCCTTGGGCATCCTTTCCCTTCCCCATCCTTCCCTTGATAGAACCACTGAGTTCTGACTGTGAGAGATGGGTAAACTCAGCAGGTTCACAAAAGCAGTACATATGAATCTTTTGCAGCCTGAGTGTGAGCTTACTGTTGGAAGGAATCCAAAACCTCAAAAGGAAATTCAGCTGAAATGACCAAGTTTTTGCCTGCTTTGGGGTCAAAACCTAGTAAAAACAACACTTCAGAAAGTTTCTGTATTAAAAAAACCCACAAAGCCACCCAGGTTTATAGAAAATCACCTCAAATTTTCTTACTGTGCAGCCAGGTTCAGAAAGAAGGTATGGAAAATTGAGTAATAAAAATATTTTAAACCTGCTCCACTCTAGGTTCATTTCACTTCTAAAGCTTGGCATAAATCCAGCAGCTACCTAAAATGGTGTAGCACCAAGATACTTACTAGACATTTGTAGACTCCTTCCTCAGGGAGTCATGTTAATCCTGTCAGAAAACTCGTGACTTCCTGTGTTCCTTGGCATTTTATTCTCAAGCATTTTAATTGCAGACAGGTCCACCCCAGCAAAGGAGTGAAAATGCTAATGTCTGAATTAAATACAGTCCAAGAGTTCTTAACAACAGGCGACAAGCCTGTACCTCTAAAAAGAGAAAGGTATAGAAAGGCAGCAACAGTCATTTTGGTAGAGATGAAGCTCATGAAGCCTTATTCTTGCAATGGTTGACAGCTCTTAACTTCTGCTCTGGTGTTCCACAAGTCCCTTATTTTCTTGGTGGACTGTGAGACAATGATCTTTCCTGCAGACTAAAAATGTGTTTGCTGAAACTTCACGGTGTTAGATAAAGATCTGCAAACAATGATATATCGGCCATTTAAGCACAGCAAGAGCTCTGGAAAAGAACAAACATCTCTTAAAACAAAGGGATGCTGGTTCAGATCTCACTGAAAATATGGGCATTTCTTTCTTCATAGCATGCAAGTACTCTGCTTAAGTCCAACCTGGATAGCCACTAGCTTGTAATTATAAAAATCATAGCAATATTTTTCACTTTACTGAAAGGCTTTCTTCTTGGGAAACTCTACTAAAAGTGACACTTTAATGAAGCATTCAAAAAAGTAGGCATTTGGATTCACTAAATATGATTTAAAGCTCTTTTCTGAAAAAAAGTTGTATGCGCAGACATACTTAAGGAATCCTGGGTAGAAGTTCTAGTACCTCTGGTTCCTGTGCTGCCTGTTATCCATAACAAGCTAAGAAAAGCAGCTTGTCATGGCATTTGTATTCTTACCGCAAATGAGAATCAGGATCATATCTTTAGTCCGGGAATAAAACTCAAAAGCTGGTAACACAGAGATGAAAAGTAACTTATGCATAAGGCAACACGTTAGTTACTCCATGGGAGTATTTTTAGTGGTCCGGTTGTCTTTAGTGTTCTCTGAATGAAGAACAAGGTTTTCCTAGGAGAATCAACATTTTGTTTTCAGTTTTATCGAACTTAAAGCCTGCTAAAGTTAGCTGCAGCAGTCACATTGTATCAATACCATTCCTCCTGCTAGTGTCTTCTATAATTGTGAGAAACAAGATTAAGATGGAGGAGAAACAAATAAGGAGAATACAAATTGCAGCTGAACTAGATGACATCCAAGCCATTAAAAAGAGAGCTCATCTTAGATTGCTTTACTTATGTTTGTATTATGTTTGCTGTCAGATAATACAGTAGCTGGTAGGATACAGATGGCCTAGGGAATTACCTGCAATTAGATCTTATAAATATTACAAAGGAGGAATTTTGTCCAGCCTATGAGAGTAATAAGTGATAAGAAAACTGATTTCATTTCAGTGCTACCATCTGGTGGGCAAAATGCAGACAGAAAAACTCACATCATTATAACACTGGAACATTCTGATACAGCGAGTTTTTGTTTTATTTTGTAAAGGATACATAAGATATTATTAAAACAACTTGAACATCTGGTTTGGGGATAAAGTCATTTTGCAGTGTTGCTGCCAAGCCTCAGGGCCAAGCACAAAGAGAACAACCTTCCCTTCCAGCCTCTCCATAATGCATAACACCTAACTGTAAAATTTCATGTCCAAGACAAATGAAGAACAAAATATACTGGAAATATAACTGTACACATCTAGAGAAATTCACCTGATATCTTGAAAACCAGAGAACTGTAGGAGATTAAATCTGCAGAATTTTAAAATCCAAGAGCAGGGAAGGGGAGCCATGTTTATTTTAGTACGGGTAAGTTAAAGGCAAAGTAACATCAGGCATTCTGAGGAAAAGTGGAAAGGAAAATCACTAGGAAATCTTTGTATTTAGTTATTGAAAGTCTCTGTTAAGATGCCGTAATGAAGAGCGGAGATGTTTTCTTTGGTACACTTAGAACTTACAGTGTGAAGTTGGAAACAAGGGTCAGATCTGACCTTCTCCAACTACTGCCTGAACTTTTGGGATCTGGAAGAAAAGAGACTAATTGTTCCAATTTTGCATTACTTACTTTCAAACGAATCTGGCCCCAAACCTCAAAAATTTATGCAAATGTTTTGCCTGTTAAAATGTATGTAACTGTCATAACCACATGATTTTAATTTTTACAAAACCTTGGGAGGGATTTTACTGAAAACACATCTTCAAGTTTGAAGTTCTAGTGTCATTAACCTTAGTGTAGCTGAGATTTTACCCCTGGCATTCTTCATCTTTCCTATACTGTCATCTTCTCCAATGTAAATAAGAACTAGCCACTGAAGTTTCAAATGCTTCCAGTCCCTACTTGAACGCTCTGTTTGGCCATCTGCCTGCATCCAACAATGAACTGTCTTAAAATGTGATTGAACTTGCGTTATACCATCTGGGATCACTGCGACATTTAACCTGGCATAAATCTATGCAAATGAAACCCAGATTAGCAAAATTTAATCAATAATGTGTTTTTGGTTTATTTTATTCTTTTTTTCTTTTTTTTTGAGCAGGTGTGGATACACCATTACTCGTCTCCGAGTCTGATACATTAAATCCTTTGATTTAACTCATCAGACTTTATACAAGAATCCTCTGTGTTTAAGTGCTGATACTGGTATTTTTTGAGTCTTGGGTAATGTAAATCTTCTACTCCACAAGGTCAGCCAGTAGGTGACTTAATGTCTCTAAGAACTTCCACTAATGAGTACAACAGTAATTCACGATAATTTCAACTTTGGTAATAAGGTTCACAGAGATCTGGGTAAGCATTCCAAAACTCCAACTTCATCAGGAAATTCGTATTGCGCTTGAGTGAGAATAAATAACCGTTTTCTGAGATTTGACTCATATATTGCTATTCTGAGTTCCTGCCAGCCTGTTGTCTAGAACAAATATCCATCCTTCCAGTATAGATTAAAGTGACTTCTATTTTTCCTACTACAGTCTTGGCCCTTGACTTACAAGTGATAGTGATCAGACGCAAGAAAGGCTGAGATGAGTTACTGTGTTATGTGTAAAGAAATGGAAACTATTTTTCAACCCTTGATAAAATATGTTCCTGAGGTTTCTGAGGTTTGAGCCCCTCTACACATTTTACGTTGAAAAGGTAAACAAATATTAGAAATTCTCAGAATTTAATGTCAGAAGAGCAGAAAGAACAACTGCTGTTCATTTAATCTGATTTCTTACATCAAGTATTTCCAGGGCATATTGAAGTTTGGAGTGTGTTTTTGTTTGCCTCTTTTTTTTTCTTTTTTAATGCAAGTGTATTTTCATGATTTGTGGTAAGATCTTTTTTTGCAGTACCCCAGAAGTTCAGCAATTGCTCCTACTACGACCTTCTATATATAGGAAACAGCACATGCAGGCTGAGGGATGCTCCTTCTCTCACATAGAACGTTCAGTGTTTTTTGAGGGGCAATAAAGATTGGAACAACTTTTGCCAAGTGCTGGGCTCAAAAGGACCTTGGCATCTACTTGGGAATTTGAAACTGTTTCCTTTCCCTGGGCTTAAATGACTACCTAGACATCTTTTGTCAGAGATAGGCTACTGGGCTAGACAGACCTCATCTTGAGCCTGTACAGGCGTTCCTGTGTTTGTTAGCGTGTTTGTGTGAGACCCAGTTACTGAGAAGGCAATACTTTGCTTTCCTTTACGGCAAAATCACTTCAAAACCCCTGAGCGCAAAAGAGAAGCTCCTGCAATCCAGTATGGCATGGTCCTTCCACTGCGGGAAGCATGGCTGCCTGTCTCCCTCGACTGAGACCTCTGAGGAATCTGTGCGCCGGGAGCAGCTGCCTCATGCCAGAGGCCATACCCTGACTCCTTGGTTCCAGCTGAATTCAAAGTTTACCATATGCCCTAACTCCCACAGGGATAAAGTCTTCTCTGTACGTGAGGCAAATGATTTTGGCTCAACCTTATACTGACCTACACTGAATTCATATCTTTCCCCTTTCATTTCAAGCCCTTCCTGTATAACACCAGCTATAAATTACTCCCTAGGAATCCCTTTATTTAACATATTTGTTCTTTTTGATTGCTATAGTATCATTTAGAAGGAGATCCAGTTCTAATTTGAAGACTCGATCTGATAAATTTTTCTTCCCTCCTCAATATTCAGTGACCCTACTACACATGTGTGTATGCATTTATTTATTCCTTGGCTTTGAGATAGGACAGTATGAGGCCAGGGAAAAGACATAAATATCATGCCAAAAGAAAAGAATAAAAAGAAAACTGTAAGGATTTCTTACTCAGGTTTTAGTGCCTTTTGAAGAAATATTGGTTTTGACATTTTTTGTAATTTTTGGCTTGATCTTTGTGATAGTTTACAATAACCAGTATTCCTTTTAGAGCAGAACTGGAAACATCTCTGTTTCAGGATAAGGTGCTGGTAGTACTGTAGGAACGATATTCCTTTGAGATGATCCAGAGGATCTGCTAGGTTTTCCCTTTCATCATACCATTTTTTCTGATGACCCACACAGATGGGTACATGAAAGTTGACTTGGGTTCTGGTCTTCCATAGGCGTGGTTGTTACCATCAGGATAATCTGCTCCTTTGTGAACTGATTCTGACCTTCACAACTTTCTTCATCTCAGACCATACTAATATCAGTTTTACTGCTACTTTCTGTGTCACTAAGCATGCTCACAGATATCCCAATAATAAGCAAATAGAGTTGTTTGTTTCCTCCACAAAGGGCCCAAGTTGATTTTTAAACTAAGAGGAGCAAAGATGGAGTCCTGCAAAGACTGTGTATTTTTTGATACGTTTAGCAATACTAGATTTGAGAGAGGCAATTTCCTGTATTTAACGTTTTAGCATGCTGAGTAGTGAAGCAATGATTATTTTCAATAACAGTACTTCTTTTTTTTTCCAGCGGAAGCTCATTCCCTGTTCATACAGCAGCTGCTTCCTATAGGACAACTTTAAGGCTGCACGCGTTACAAAGAGGTATTGAAAGTGACAATGTCTGGATGCCCCTCAAGAATGTTGGAAGAGAACCCTACTGGCCCTCAAAGTGCCTGTGATGGGTGGCATGGGATCAGAAGCTGTGGAATGGTACTCCTATTGGATCCAAAGCTGCAAGAGTCCATCTGCTCTGGGCTTTTGTTATTAATTCTGTGCATTAGCAATAATTTCGCATATATTCTGCCAATTCCCCAGGCTTGTCTGGTTGTAGGGTTCCTTCCGCCAGATTTTTCGGCCTGTGTTCTGGAGCACTTCTCCAGGGGATCTCTCCCACCTCCTTTATGTCAGAATGGATAACAAGGCACTTACCTCAGTAAGTCTGCAGATTTTATACAACATTTCCCACCAGGCTTCACTTTGGATAACTAGGCAGGTTGTCTCTGGCAACGACTAGTGGCTTGTGATACAGTCCTTTTAAATGCTGTGGTAAAATAGGGTTTACAGTGATACTGGCTATTGAGAATTTTATTTCTCTTGTGCTGTTAATAGAGTTTTTTCTCCTTCAGCTTTTTGTCTCTTAGCAATAGTATCCATTCATTTTATGAACTTACAAATGCTCTTATGATCCCTTTGTGGCCAGCAATGATATCTGGCACTAGAACATTTGATTATGGACAGCAGAATAGAAAGTGAAAATGTAACCTCCCTACAGAAATTGTAGAGATTTCAGGGGAGAAGATGTATTGAATATACAGACAGCAGGAGAACCTTCCTGTGTAACTGGCTGACTTCCCAGGCTTTTGTTATTGGTGCACTATATAATAAATGGCACTATGTGGATATTTGCCATCTTTCTGCTGATTTTTTTGAACAGTACCACAGCATAATTAGTGTAATTCTTGTATTCCTGCTCTAGCTTTTTCAGGACGGAGTAGACTCTTGTGAAACTCCTTCTTTCATTTTTTCCTTTTCTGTAGCATCAAGCTACAGACACAAACATTTCACCAGACGTATAGAATGCATTCTAATGACTTTACACTTCAACTGTACAAATGAGGGGGAAAGGGCATTTCGTGAAATACTGTGACCAGTAATCCCAGTCTTGGGGCAGAACTGGTTATGATGGTTAATATTTCCAAATGTAGGGTTCCCCAGAGCCTAAGAGTTGCTCCTTGCCCTGCTATCTGCAATAGGACAAAGCAAACATGAGAGTTTCACACTCATTTCATTAGAGCATCATTCCCATACCTCCAAAAACTGTCAGGCTATACAGGCTGAGTATATGCCTATGGAAGTAGGTGATCATGTTTGCATGTTGTCAGTAGGAACTAAACCATGTCATTTTACACACTCCTAGATAGATTCCCTTTTCCAGCAAGACAAAAACCTTGGGTTTTTTGTTCAAGGGAAAGGTGATGAATAGATTGGGAAAAACCTTAAAAGAACACCCCAAGATTAAGCTAATCCTATGCTTTGGGGGACTTAAAGGCTAATCTCCAGAGATCAAATCTGTGTTTAAAGGGTGGCATGATAACAAATTTTCCCTGTGCCACTTCCTGTTAATGAATAAAAGCTTGGAGAATATCTTTTTTAAAAAAAATCACATCTTTTCTAACTTTTTTAGAAGATGAAGGTAATTCCAGTGAAATCAGAGGGTCTTCTGGCCTTCTTAACCATGCATGCAGGAGCAAGGCATTGTGCATTAAAATCCAGTTGCAATGCAGGAGGTTACATTATGTAAAGAACTAAGGAAGAACAAATGGTATCATGTAAAAAAAAAAAGAAGTTATTTTCTTGGACCTCTCAAGAAGTTTCACTGGCATTTAAATCAACCCTTGTCACTCAAGGATTCTGAGAAAGAACCTTGGCATGTTTTATTTATACGGGCTTCTGATATGACCAATAATTGCACATAATCCTCCTGGCACTGTTTTGCAAGCAAACATACTCTTCCCTGTGCTGCTCTCTGTTGAAATCTGTTGAAGTCTGAATCCGGGACAAAATCACTGCCTTTCTTTAAAGGTCAACACAATAGTTTGATTATTGGTTTTTCACTACTGATTTATTCAGAACAGTGGACATCTGAACTTTAGAAGTTCCTGGAATCAAAAGAAGGAATTATATAGCGTTACATATGACTATGTATATTTGGCAGAGTTTTCCCTCAGTTGCAGCACTATTTTTTGCTCCATAGGTAGAGTGTGGCCTAAATGAAGCCTTCAAATCAGAGCCCCTACAGAAGATAGACTTCTGGTTTATGCTTTGTGCCTCAGGCCAATCTCTTTTAGAAGGCTTAATTAAACATAAATGGATAAAAGCTGCTTCTAACTTCACTGGACTTGGGATCAAGATAATGACTATATAATATTTCCAGTGAGTATCCTTGTATATACCTGTGTTTGTGGCTATAGTCTCTTCGTTTGTAACATACAAATACTTAACAAGTCACAGACATTTGTAACACAGAGAGCAGACAAAACTACAAGCAAGAAACTAAACAACAACGTAAAATCTTAGAAAATACATTTGCATAAAGGCAAGATAAAGTTTAAAGAGAACACTAGACTTGGACATTCAGTTATAAGAGAGATTCATGACTCTACTGGAGAAATATTTAAATATGACAGTTCCCATGTTTATGAACAAAACGGCAAGTTCTCATGCAGATAAATAAAATTAATTTCAATATCGTTATGCTAGTCTCTGTTTGTATTCTATGCCAAAATTCAGGCTAATGATAAGGATTTTTTACTGCAAATAACTAAAGATTAATCAGGATGTTGGTGTTGGTTCTTATGGGAGTAGAAAGCAGATATATTGAAAGCAGCAAAGCTGCTGCTGCTGCTGGTTTCTTATCTTTAGTATAACATTTTATAATGTGTGGTAGGGAAGAAAGCAATGCGCAGAATGGATGAATGATATTTCAGTAGTTGGTATGGAGCAGTTAGTAGGAAAAAAAATTGTATTGGGTGGTGGATAATCTTAAAGCACCCAGCCTATCTTCAGTGCTTATATAGAATTCTGTCTTTATTAAAAATCTGATTCTTCTTATATCTTTTTTTGTCATTATATGAGAAGACATGGTGGCTTTGCTGTTAAGACTTGGGTTTTTTACCATATTCATGAATAAAAAAGTGTTGTTTTGGTTTGTGAACTTAAATGCCTTGTTACAGACAGATGGAATGGCTCCATCCCTTCACCTTTACTATGGATTAAAGGATAGCATAGGGCAAAAACTGTTCACTCCTAGGGCACAGAAGGACAGCTACTACTCATGGAGTGAAATTTCCTGGGAATCATGGAAACTGGGGGAAACATTCTGTCTGATAACCAGTTTGTGCTGCTGGATCAGATTTGCCTGGGAGAAATAGCAGTAGCAACTAGAGGAGACCATTAAGGAGGACACAGTAGTGAATGCAGGGAGACAAGGACCAAAGGTCCGCTCATTCTTCCAAATGTTCGAAATCTTCTAATTTCTGGCCTGTATTTAGCACTAGCCAATTACAACCACTGACACTATTCCTGTCTTTGGATTTTCAATTTTTTTCTCTATATCTGCTTTTATACCTTCCCTTATGTCTGCTGAACTTACAATCATTTGGACATTGGCAGCCTTTGTTTTGCTAGGCTGAACAGCCCATTGGTTCAGGTCCTCTTTGTGGTTATTCTCTGTACCTGCTTCATTTTTGGTACATCTTTGCTGCACACGGGTGATCAGAATTGTATTGTACTCGTAATGAAGGCTTTCCAGAGCTTTTTGCAATGACATTAATGCTTTCTTTAGCAATACATGTTAGAGTCATATAGCTGTCATCTTCTTTGTAGCTGGATCTCACTAATGACTAATCATCAACCCTTTCCCTCTTCTTCTGTCCTGTTAGAGCTGTCCTAATAAAATCTGTAGCTATGCACTGTAACAAATAAAATGGATTCTCTTGCAAGGCTATGCTTCTATATTGCCATCAAAGTTTCAAATGAGAAGTTCCTTCTTCTTGCATTTTTCAGGCAAGATTCTCTGCTCACTCTAACCTTAGTCGCCAGAATATTAATATATGGGGTACTCATAAAAAGTCAAACAGACAAGGTTGGTTTTGTGGTTGTCTTTTCCCCCTTTTTGATCCTCTCCTGTGATTACGACAAAAAACCAGGGAGTAAGATGAGTAGAGTCAGCCTGTGCCAGATGGTCCCATTTTTGCTTGATTTGGAGAGCAGGAAGAATTTACCAGCTGGGTAGCAGGACCACATTATTTACGTAATCTACCTCTTCCTCACAACCATTTGACTCAGTGACCATCAAACTACAGAATGCTGTGGTGGCAGGTCCTCACTTAGTGTCATAGTGCCACTTGGCAACAGTGCACATATCACAATGGTGCCTGCCTCAACCTAATAGGCATAGTGGAATAGAAAAGCAGAACTGCAGTAGGGGTCTCCTCATTCTCTCACTAGCACATGCCTTGATATCCCTTGCCATCCCACATCATCATCTACTCCCTAATGGAGATCTCCACTGCCCATCTCTCAAATTTACAGCACCAGAATTCATATGCAACTGCAGAGATCATAGAATCAGGGAATGATTTGGATTGGAAGGGACCTTTAAAAGTCATCTGGTCCAACCACGGACCATGTGCTGATTCATCTCATCTCTGGGAAACACATTTAAATCAGTCTGTCCTATTCTGTATGTTGCAGTCATGATCATCACCATAAGCCAGAGTTTGGACCATATGAGTAATCACTGCAAATTTTAGCAATAGTTCCATCAAAACAGCACCACCAGCATCTGGTTCCTGGTTAATACAATGCCCCAAAACTGCTTCCCTACTTTTGCAGCGAAGAAGCGTCCATGTTACTTGCAAGGATTCTGGAGACACTGATCCTTCACAAGGAAAGCAGAGTCAGTGGAGAGATTGACAGGATTTTTGTTTTAGTCTCTAAAGACACCCTCCTCTCTTCCTTAGACTCTGGACAACTGCAGGCATTTCCAGAGTTCATCTCAGGCTATTTGTGTGTATCCATCTCCAACGAAAGTAGAGGAAGGCACAAAGAAACATTAGGACAGAATACCTAACAGCCCACTAAGCCAGCCTTGAGGATAGGAGATGACCAGCAACAACAGCACCTACTTCCCCCGCCTTTACCTAACTATTCACTGGTTAGAGGATTTTAAGAAACCTGGATAATCCTTTGCCCCTACTTCCAACGTTAGGAGCTTAAAATCCAGACAAAATAAGCCCTAGTTAATGTCCTCAAAAGGGTTTAGGTGGAATCCATTAAGATTCATTAGAACTCCATTAGGAACTCATTAGGAGTATATTGTATTAATATGTTAATGTTGATAATGATATATTAATTAAATGAATTAATGATATATTAATGCTGCTACTATTATTACTATAAACACCAATAGTCATATATATCACAGCTTGTATAGTATCTGAAGGACACCTAAGGCTGATACAAAATATCATGTATATTTTGGATAGCACTTCATTCAATATTTAATCTACTGTATGACCACTATCCTTGGCCATTTGT
This sequence comes from Buceros rhinoceros silvestris, assembly GCF_000710305.1. Classification (NCBI taxonomy): domain Eukaryota; kingdom Metazoa; phylum Chordata; class Aves; order Bucerotiformes; family Bucerotidae; genus Buceros; species Buceros rhinoceros. The sequence continues at coordinate 14,517 of NW_010394636.1, forward strand.
TGTTGACACTGGTTATCTTGTCACCCAAGCTGTTCTTTGAGGCACATTTCTCTGCCTTTCTCTCATGATTAATTTGTTTTTCTTTCCAGCTTTTTTCCTTGTGGGTGGAAAATTCAGCCACCAGCAACAACTGACTCTTTTGCCTTTAGGACACAGGGCTCTCTTTCGTGTTAAGACCACTGTGTCTGTGCAAAAGTGGCTTTACTGCTATGCTCACACTCCCATTGTTCTGGAGAATTTGATCAAGTCCTTTAGTGGTTGCTCTGCCATTGGAGGTCCCTGTATTACACTGCTGGTATCTCCCGAAGGGTCGTTCCTTTGGCTGGGGAGCAATAAGAGTATAAGGTCTTTCCAGTTATAATGTCATTATCTTGCTACCCCAAGATATGGAGATAGAGTGCAACAATATTCCCAAATTACCACACTCTGTATCAGAGAAATCTTTTCAAAGGTTGAGAAGCCAGGTGTGAGGCATGTTTATGTCACTGGCCTTCTGCACAGTAGTCTTGCCGGAGCTGGCAGGCTGGCCTGGACTGTAAGTGTTTTCTGAGAGGCAGGCAATTCAGAAACTCAGGAGCCACTTCTCTGTGTGCTGGCCACAATTCCTGCTTCCCCTGCCAATGTGCTTATGGTTTGGCATTTGTAGACACACCGCAGCTGTCCAGTTGATAAACTGACACACTCTGGGTGGCCTTCATCTCTTGAGATTTTACAACTGCTCTTTGCTCCACCAGACATGAATTGAAGTCTTCCAAACTCTCCCACGGAGACTTTCCTGGCACTCTGGGATCAAGTTCAGAACAAGAATCCAGAGCAGACATTTTATTCCTAATAACACTTGTTTTCCTACACTGCTGCTCTCCTTCAGCTAACTGGTGCCTACAATGAACCCACACTTCTGTTCACTGATTCATCCTGCCCAGCAGTAGCAGGATTTATGTACAGTACCCTCCAATCCAGTAGACCTCTACCCTAAAAGGAAAAAGTTCTGTGTATGCTCAACAGTCAAGCTCAGGATTACAGATTAAACTTATTGCTGTGCATGTACATTTATATGATACTTGGGCATCTTCCTGGTGTTTCCTGCATGCTCATTGTCCAGGTTAAAGAAACAGCTACCACCCACTTACAGTACAGTAAAACACTGAAAAATGCAAAGTCCCTAGCAGAGATTTGGAGAAATACAGCTGCTGGGCTGTCTGCATTTAAGGTAATTTTTATAGTAGTGAATGGTATGTGTTTTGGATCTTTTCATGCAATTCTTGCTTTACTCACACATTACTCCTGGAATATGTAGCTACTTCAACTAGGAGAAAAGAAGAAAAAAAATTTAACACCCGTAGGAGGTAATGTTTCAAGCACAACTGAAATAGTTTCAGCTTTTAGTTGGCTGCCGTTAAATCTTGTCAGTAGTGTTCTTTTCTAGCTCCCAAATCACAGCATTCAGGTAACAGTGAAAATAGATTTACAGATAACTCTAATTTCATGCCAGATTGATACCATAGTAGAGCAACAGTTGGATTGCAGACAGAAGGAGAGGTAGTCATTTCCGTTTGCTTCTGCAGTAGATTCATTGAAATGTGTTAGCTCAGCTGTGTGCATATACGCTGATGTAATCAAGCCAGGTGCATACACAGGATTTTCTAACAGGAGGTGGAGATGAGACTAGATCATGTAAAGAGGAGATGGAGAGCTGTGCAGGATATTTAAAGGTCACGAGGATGCTTAACATTTCGTACCAGACATGTGAGGATGAAAAATAGCACAGGGGCACAGAGTTGTTAGTATAGTGAATGGCAAAAGGGGTACGAGTTAGGCATTTAAAGGTCCAGATCACGTATAGTGCAAGGCAGAGGGGAGAGGGCTCTGTGCCTTTGTGAGTTTAGACAGAAAAGGTTAGGGATCCTGGGCTACTTGCAGAAAAAGGGAGGAATGGAGAAAGGATTAGCTAGGAAACATTCTACTATGCTTCTTGAACCTGACTTTTTAGTAGGTATTATGTTTGCTTCCAGCAAAACAGACCCAGAAGCAGTTCTCATAAAATGTATAAGGTTTTTTCAGTCATCCAAATACAGCATTCTGGTTGAGTCTGACATTTTTCAAGGGAGTGTTGTTTATCTTTGCCTTCTCAGAAGCAGAGCGAGATATAGGACAAGTGTGTACAGGAGGACATGTGGATAAACAAGGCTGAACTTGTAGAGAAAGCTCTCCAGCTTGATTCTTGCCACCAGAGACTTGTATAGCATTAAACTTCCTAGATAACCTCTCAGATTGTATAAAAGAAAAAGGCATTACATAAACTGCCAACATTTTTCTCTTTTTCACTTTGAGAACCACCCTTGTGGGACAGTTGTAAGGAATTTAGTAGGGTTGGCTCTATAAGTTTTTGTGGACAGTACTCTAAAAATATAGTTAGAAGAGGAAGCAGTGGGGAGGATTTTTGGCTGATTTTGGTTTTAAGCAGACATAGAATTCTACAAAGGGAAAATAATGCATTTAGAAGTTTTATAGGATGCTCTGGGAAACCTTTCCATTTTCATTGTATTCTATTACATCTTCAGTATGGAGAAGGTGCTATCAGGTGCTTTCAGTGGAAGTGGGTATGTGCTTTCATGTCACAAAAAAAACCCTAGACGGATTATGTGCTTAATCCCCAGCCTTCCTGTTGACCTGATAAGTACAGGCTGCTTCAGTTTTGCATTCTTCGCAGCAGTCCACTGCTTTGACAGGGACTGTTATTCTATCCCTAAAAGAAACCCCTGGAAGTCTGCTTGTCCAACTACAATTTCACTGGTGAAGTAGTTGAACGAGATAGTAAGTCAGTAAGCTGGTCACCAAGAGTGGCCATCACAAATTGATATCCACTTTGACCACCCCAAGCAAGAACTCCCTATATTCACCCTTTCTTCTAGGTCCTAAGTGCAGTCTTTTAATATTGGCATCTCGTGAATGGCTTCAGTTTGGATCCCAATGGCAACAGTCTGGGATGGAAGAAATCCTTTTGTTTCTAGATTCAGTAAAAATTCATGACCCATGTATACTTGCATGAAATCCAAATACAGTTAATTTAGTTTCCAGGTTGTATGGAGGTCTGAGATCCGTTTCTCCCAAAGCAGTGGTTTTTGACATACCAAGTAATAGGCATGTGTTTTAGCCTCAAAGCTGCTTCACTAGTGCCTGCCACTGGCCTGGGACAATGTATGGCCTCCCACAGAACTCTGCCACCAGGTCATTTCGGAAAGCCCTGGCTCTTACCTGTCCCACACCAGTTCTCTCTCTTTTTCTTCCATGGGGTTGCTCAAAATCAACTGAATTATGCAATGACAGCTGACCGAGGTCTCTATTGGTAAATCGAGTATTACAGGCCTTTGCATAATAATTCCAGGACAGGTCTTTCTCTCCATCTTCCAAGAAATTTGATAGCTAAGGATTATGACACCTCTGCAGAGTGGCTTTTCCAAATCAGTGACCATTCCCTATGAAAGTTTCATTCGTCACCAAATGTTTACAGTAACTTCAGAAAGAACTTCTTCTATCCCTTTTTACCTACACCAGTTTGGTATTACCAGTGTTGCATCCAAGGTCAAATCTATATCAGCATTCACTGTCCTGAGAATCACTAGCGAGCTCTTAAACAAATGACCTCATAAATGTCAATCTTTGTCAAAAGCACTCGGAGGAGAATGGCATCGTAGACATACACACACACTCAGCAGCTGGGGAAAAAAGGCTCTTCTCAGCACTCTTCTTCATGTATATTTTTTGTAGCCAAAAACTAGAGTGGGAAAGGAAAAGATAACATCTGAGTTAGGATGACCAAAGTACACAGAGAGAACAATTTAGTCTCTTAAAACTGCGCAAGAAGTTAGATTCCAGTAGTAATTCAAGTCAAGGCAGGGGGCTGGGCCACATCCAAATATCTATGCAGTCCCAGTGACCCAAGCTATCACATGCGATATACCTCACTTCTTTATTTGCTTGTTTATTCTGAATGACTACAAGGGCACTTGATCTGATAAAACGTGGACAATGTCCTGAGTTCAGCTGGAGAGAGTTAGGATATTATCTTTCTGGAGCTTCTCCTTGCAGTAATGATGATACCCGTTTTGGGGTTAATTTTCTGTTGAATAAGCACGTCAGGTTTTAAGGCATGGGTCCAGACTGTAAACAAGTCAGTCTCTTTGGAGCCTGCTTTGGCAGCTCAGCTGAGGTTACTATTTGTATTAAAATATTTGCTAACCTATTCTTCATAAAACCAGGTATATTTCCATGAAAAGGAAAGGCAGTGTTGACATCTGTCTTCTTGCCAGCAGCAGCAATCACATCACCTTGTTATCTCAGCTAGCCCTCCCCTATGCAGATGCACCAAATAAGAAACTAAAATAATATTACATTTCTGCTCCACACACAACTCTAAGTATCTATGCAAAAAGCAAAAGCAGCTCAGTCCCAATGCTCGGGTGACACCAAGATCAGAAGAAACCTTAGGGATGAAAAAAATCGATGATAGAAAGCTCTAGAATGTAAATTTTGCATGAGGTAGAGATTTTTCACATGCGGCTGACAAGCAATTTAAAGCACTAAGGAGAGTTCAAGAGGGAGTTAAGTGGTCCACGTAGATATACAGATACTAGAATAATTTGGATGCATTTAGGATGCAGGATAGAAAAAGAATTCATCGTGTTCCCAAGCTGTTTGGAGCTGTGACTACGTTTTGGTTCTCAGCTTGTATGGAGTTTTCTATAGCGAGACTAACCCCAGCTATAATAGATCATTGTAATAGCTCTGTTCATATTATGAGGTTGGGGAGTAGAAAGCAAGCAATCTAAACAACTGCTTGTAAGACCACCACAATTACTTCCATTGTTTTTATAGGTTACGCTTAAAATTGTGGGCGCTTTTCAGGCATTCAAGAAAGCAAAGGCAGATCTTAAAGCCCAAGGCTCTATCCCAGCATGTGCTTCTCGCACTTTTGAAACTGCCATTGACTGTAGTAGTAGATCTAGGATAAAATTCAGGAAGTTCAGGATTATTATTTAAGCCTGAAGATTAAATGAGGTGTTTGCAGGAAAAAAAAGGACTAGCTTCTGGGGGACAGAAGGCTGATGTCCCTTTTGTATAACTGTGCAATCTGAAGGCACAGGAGGTTTACCTGGTTGGGGGTTTTTTTGCCTTTTGAGCCTTCCTTTTGCCATTAGGTAAAGAAGTTAGTGATTACTTTGCTTAGATTTTGTGCCCTCCATTTCTTTGCATTTGCTAAAAAGTTCAAATTCTGATGAAGAAATATTAGAAATAATAGATGTTGTACCCACAAAGAGTTAAACCAGGCACTCTATTTTCTGATTTTTAAATGATGAAAGATTTACATCTATAAGACAGACATTTTTTTTCTTTGAAATAAGTAAGATTTTTCAGAGCACCTGGGGCTGGCCTCATCCTGCTCCCACCAAATTGAAAGGTTAATGCTTCCACACGCTTCAATAGAAGCAAAGATAGATAAATGATGAGTACATTTGGGAGCATTCCGTGTCAAGCAATTAGGAATAACCATGCTGCTGGCCAGATCCTGAAGTGTTTTATCAACCAATGAAAACTGATACACACTTTTTCAGTGTAGCTGGGTCAATTTATATGTGACCCTCAGTCCTGGGAGTTCCTAGTGACAGTATTGGTACAGATACGATGGGCTAATTATATAGACAAAATCAGCTTTGTGGGAAGATGTGATATCTTTGTTATTTCAGCTTATATTGTCGGATAATCAGACACCCTTCAGAGCATAAAACCCCTTTTTTCAATTTCTTATCTGAAGGCTGGCCCATATTTCTGAAGGCATGGTTGGTTTTTTCTAATGTTGTTAGTTGAACTGATGGAAGATACTACCTTCCTCTGCAAACAGGTACAGAGATTTCTCCAAGACATTACTGTGATGCAGCTCTTCCCCAGGTACCTGTCTAGCACAAGGGAGACTCTTTTCTTTTTTCACTCACTATTCACTGCTGTTAATTTCTGCCCTTCTTTTTCCCACTTCTGCCTATTCCCACCCATTATGTTTCATTACTTGTAATCATCATTCTGAACTCCTATTTAACTTTTCCCCTTATTTGGTGACATGGATGGGCTTGCTCCACGAAAGACAAAGCATTCCACAGTATCTTTATTACTGTGCTTTGACATTTTTTGATTCTTATGTAATTGTAGGCTGAGTTACTTTAATACGGACCTGATCCAACATCTGAGTATTTTACTGGTTTGCATACTGTCAGTGTTTAAAATTATTTTGTCTTTTGAAGAGATAAACTCCCTTTAATTTTTCCCATCTTGTTTTCATTAGCTTTTCTTGACAGTAGGTCAGCTTAGGTGCTTTGAGATTTCTGCTGCTTCTCTATCATCTCCCAATGTCAAAAATTACTTTTAAAGAGGCAGTTGTTCTTATCTCTGAGCTTTTAGAGCAATGTTTGTATGTGGAGTAGAGTTTTTTTTTTTCTCTGTCTTCTTCACTGTCTCTGCTTCTTGTCTTTTTGGTTTGTCCTTGGCTTTTGTCTTTCTGGTTTTTTGGCTTGGCTGTTCAGTAGCAGAGGAAAAGTTATTGTTAGCTCTGACTGAGAGAAAATACAAGATAGAGAGATGCTTCTTTCTTCCACATTTTAATTGATTTTTAATCTTCCATTATAAGCCTGATTTTGAATCCCACCCTGAGCTGAAATAAATCCACCCAGAATTGCACAGGCAAATTTCTATGTCAGACTAAAATTTTTCAGGAAAACGTGACTGATACTAGGCAAAACATTTGGGAGACAGGAAGATATTTTAAAGTGGGGTGATCTCACTTTTTGGATAATTTCCTAATGCTTATTTTAAAGAAATGTCAAGACTCAAAATTATCTTAACTGAGAAACTCCAAATTTGGGTTACTTTGTTGTCCCTGGCAAGGATGTATGCTTTGGACTCAGTTTGGAAGGTATGGGGGTGGCTATAATTTAGATATTAGTAGCAATGTCTACATACATTAGAAACACATTAGTTTTCTGAATACCACATTCTGGCTTGTGTATTGTTTATAAACCACATACCAACAGTTTTTGTGCTCTTTAAGCAATACACAGTACTATACACTCTTCAGGAAGCACATAGCCAAAGGCTACCAGATCCCTGAACAGTTGCCATTACACCCATCAGGCAGGATGTAAGAAGCACTCAGTTTGAAGTGTCTTCTGATCTCCACAGGAGTTTCTATAGAGTCTGTCAACTTCACGGGCATTCTCAGGATTGTGGTGGCTGAGAAGACCCCTCAGTGCCTCTCTGGGCATATCCAAAAAGTGAGGTCTCAATGCACTCTGCTCTTAGCCTCCGACACAATTGTGCATAGCTCCCTACGTTAAATATGGCTTTTAGGGAAGAACTTTCAAGCTACAGAATGCTGAAATGTGGAAGTTTCCTAATCTAGAATTAAGTCCAAGGAAGAAGCAGTAGTTAAAGGTGGGGATGTGGAAGTGGTTATGGATAAAAGGGTAATCTTGAAATAGCGTTATTATCTGAACTCCTTGGAAAGTACAGAATTAGGGTAAACTGCCCCTAAACATCTTTATAGAGAAAATGACTTTGCTATGCCTGAATCTTAGAACATTCAAAGGCAACTTGGTTTGCCATTTAAGTTCTGCACAGCCTTTAAAAGTTCCAGACCATAATTCCTGGAGTCCCAAATCTGGTTTTTTGGGTGTTCTGCTCTTCATCAAAACTGATGTAGGCCAGACAAGTACTTTATTAACTGATATTACTATGGCACATGTTAGGACATACTAAAAGTGAGGTTTGAGTGAGCTTTGATTCCACCGAAACATCCAGGCAGCAGACTTGTGCTCCAGTTACAGGTGAGTGTCAGCAGGGAGAGTCTGGTCACAGGAGTGGGGAATTCAGCAAATATTGCAAAACTCTCCCTAGATGGGCAAAGTAGCTCCTACTAACTCCTTGCTGGCACAGTGAGACAGCTACCAGTGTTCAAGCATGACAGGCTAGGTTATATTATGAAAATACCCTGTCTGCTGTGTAGAGAAATGATGAAACATTTTGAAATTCCTCTAATAGCAGTACCTTTATTCCTGCT